>NC_081290.1:13782272-14085303 GCF_030435805.1 Mustela lutreola
GTGGAAATATACCAGCATTTATTTACCTACTTTACTGTGGGTGTACTGTACCTTTGGAAGTTTCTCTACTTAGCCATGGAACTATTGTGTTAAAAGGTTTGCACACCTTCTACTTTAATGAGTAATGCAAAACTTTTACAAAGTAGTTGCAACCATTTCCACTCCTACAAGAGGGTATGAAGTTCCTCATTATTCTGTGTACTCACTGATAGGTTAGTGTTAAATTTTGATTTTTGCCAAACTTATATGTGTGTGCTTGTATATGTTGTTTTTTCTTTCTTGCAAATCATAGATTTAAGGCTATATAAGAGATTAATTATGCGATTTATTTTATCTTTAGTAACTTTCTGAGTGTGTGTTTATTTATTTATTTTTATTAGCTCCTGGTTTTATTGATCTGGTATTTTAGTCTCTATTTTATTTATTTCTGCTGTAATCTTTATTATTTATTTCCTTCTACTGGTTTTGAGCTTGTTCTTTTTGTAGTTCCTTTAGGTGTAAGGTTAGGTGATTTGAGGTTTTTCTTATTTCTTAAGGTAGGCATGTATTGCTACAGTTTTCCCTCTTAGAACATCTTTTGTTGCATCCCAAAGATTTTGAACTGTTGGATTTTCATTTTTATCTGTCTCCATGCATTTTTTCTTTCCTTTTTGATTTCTTAGTGGATGGATTCATGTTTAGCAGCATGTTACTTAGCCTCTATGTACTTCTGTTCCTTCTGGAGTTTTTTCCCTTATGATTGATTTCTAGTTTTATACCGTTATAATCAGGAAAGATGTATGATTTAATTTCAGTATTTTTAAATTTATTGCAACTTGTTTTGTGACCTAACATGTGATCTATTCTGGAGAATGTCCCATGTACACTTGAACATAATGTATGTTCTGCTATTTGTGGATGTAATGTTCTGAATATATCTGTTGGGTCCATCTGGTCTATGTGTTATTAAAGGCCATTCTCTCCTTGTTGATTTTCTGTCTGGATGATCAATCCATTGAGGTAAGTGGAATATTAAGGTTCCCTACAATTATTGTATTCCTGTCTATTTTGATATCTTTCTCAGTTTCTGAATATAATAGAATACCAAGCTATAGAATATCTGCCACTGTTTTTTGCTCTTTGTATACTCCATTTTATAGTGACTTATTTCCTCATATCCTTCTAACACCTCAACTTCTCTTAAATTAAAAGAAGCCTTTCTTTCCCTTCTAAAGGAATCATCCTTTCCACCAATTCTTTCAACTCACATATCCAGGAAGGGGTCTGATCCAATGAAGTGATTGAATTTTGCTGCTACATCGTGATCATATATTCATTCATCATCACTAAACACCTTCTCTCCTGAATACTGTTCTTTCCTCTTCCCTAACATAATTGCTTCTAACTCTAGAATAACATCTTTCCATCATTTTTTACCTGGTCTATAGTCTTTATTCTTAATAATAGTTAAAGAATGAGAATTGAGAAGTGGAGGAGAGAGAAAAGAGGTAAATTTAATAGAAATTTTCAAAACATAGATCTGTAAACAGTTTTTGTAATTTTTTTTTTTTTTTTGCAAGGTAGAAGGAACTGGGCATGTATAAAATATTTGGATGGTGCCAAGTAAGAATGTATGGTGAGGTTCTGATATTTGCTGGTATGAAGTTTTCATGAATTGAGAATTGCCCTTCCAGTATTTACAGTTTTTCCTCTTTGATAGTGCAAGCAAGTCTATTAAATCATAACAAATCTTATTTTAAAATTCGAAGTTACACAATTCAATGAATTCTAAAACCAAGAGAGAACTATTTTCATCCTCCTCCAATTCTTGGCTGTTATCTTTAGTGATTAACCATGTTAAAACCCTATCAATCTGACATCTTCTACCATCCCCAACATTTGAGTACTCATTTCTCTTCTATGTCAGGCACCTATAGACATGGTCACCTCAAGTAGATCTCACTGTCACTTTGGATCACTATGTACCTTATACCTTATATCTTTCCTCTTTAATCACAGTCTCATGCTCTATCTTCTCTACTACCTACTACTGCTATTTATTTAATCTGTCACAATCTACTTTTTATTACTGATGCACCATTGTCAGTTGACTTTCCTCTTTCTGATCTTTCCTGATTCTTTTATCCTCATGTTCCTAGAATACCTGGATTTCTTGACTTTCTGATATACTTTATTTACTCTAAACTTAAGAATGTCATTGGATTTATCAAGTCCAATTTCTGGTATGTGGTCATAATTCTAGAATAGCACACTATTTAACCCTAGCAGACCCGCTACTGCTGCTCAGCAATTCATTTGATTATATCTTATTGCCACTATATTCCATGTTTACTTTTGCTAGAACTTTCTATAATAATCTCTCAGCTAAATTTGCTTCCTCAGAGGGGTGAGACTTTTGCACTAGAATCAATTCTCCTTAGGTTCAGTAGGGTCCCAGACTGCTTGGCTTTAGTGAGCTAGGACAGAATAGTGTATTTTACTCCTATTATTTCCTCAGAAATTTTTTTCCTGTTCCTTACATTATCATATGATCTTTATTTCTTTATTAAAAATGCATATATTTCTCTCCATTTCCTAATGTGTTATGCAAAGTTCTTTTTTCCTCTCAATAAGTTTCATCCACTAACATAATATCAAGTTTCTTCTAAATGAGAGTAGCTGCAGGTACATGTTCATAGCCTTAACTGCCTTCCAGAAATCTAAACTTAAATTTTATATTGGTAATATGCCCTCTCTACCAGAATGCACTAAATATATAAAAAATAAAACTCAGTATTTAACAGCAAGCCATGTAGTCATCTTGAGTGTTTTCTGATGTCTACCTGCTCCTTGTTATTAATGGCACTGTCATCTATAGAAACCAAGAACTGACTGCCTTACCAAAATTATGTTAACTTTCCCCTCTGTGTCTAATTCTATCTCCCAATACCTAACAAATAATAAGTACCATTGATTCTTCCTTTGTAGGAAGTTGTCATACCCACAATTTTATTACCACTCACACAAACACACATGCTTTATCATCCTAGTCTATAATTTCTCCTGACATTATGATGTCACCTTCCATCTGAATTGTTTGTAGCAGTAATCTCATTTTTCAATTGACCTAATAAGAACCCAAATGAACAAATATGCATGGTTCTATGAATAAGGCATCATTCCAATAATTTCACTCTCATAAATAAACCTTTATTTTTAGTATACATTTTTCCAACTTTATCTTTCACTACCCTGCTTCATTCTTACTTCTGTGTGGGCTCCTTATTTCTCTTCATTCCACATTCTCCAACATCATGTTGTCCCTCTGTCTCCTATAAAAGTCTTCATTATTATTCAAGGGCATCCCAAAACATTTTCAATTATGCATTTTTTACACACAAAAAGCTAAAATCGAATTCTCTTAACCAACCAGAATTAATCTTTACTTCATATGAATTTTTTTGTGATTTAGCACCACTTTTCTAGAAATTATTATGTTCCTTATTACTGTGGGTATTTACACAGATTTTTCTCCTATATGCAATATTAGTATAAGTTTGAAGAAACTATTTCTACTAGATTTTCGTATCTTCAAAAGAGCATCCTTCATACTTGGAATAAATTCATCAATATTTTCTACTGGTACTGACAAGTTCCACACAGACACACAATTCCATAAAACAAAATTTTCAGCCAAATTAATTAAAATGGACCATTTAGATAAATAGCTGTATATGCTAATATTTTGGAATCATGTAAAAAAAAGCAACTAGTAAATTGATGGAATGATGTCATTCTTAACACTGATTTGACACTGTATAGAGATAGAAAAAGATAAGGAAAATAAATGGTATAACCTGTCATATTGATAAATTTTGCTGTTATGGTGATTTATACATGTAATGGTGGCTTCAAGAAAGAAGGCCACTTTATTGGATTATATCTAATACTGTTTGAAAATAAACCAAAGACCACATTTTTAAGTATCTTGGAAGCATGATTCTAATTTTGTTGCCAACATTCTGCTATCCCATTTGTTATCAGTATCTATTATAGTCTGTCATTTTAATGGATATGAAACATGTCAGAAACACAGCTCTAATGACAGCAGTGAAATTGTCTAATTAGAAGTGATTTTCATTAAAATACATTTATTTCTGTGAGTCATCAGTGGCATTTTATGTTGTAGGAATTTGAAGGATTCAATTTTTTTTGGTCATTTTTCAATTAAAGTGTTATTTTATTTAAATCTTGTCTGTACCAATTACCCATTGTGTACCATTGGATCGGGTAGTCATTTTCTTTTGAACTTTTCTTCATCTGTAAAAGGAGGATCATCATTTTAACTATTTGTGAGGACTAAGTTGTTTCATACATGTGAAGTTTTTCAAATGGTTCTTGGCACACGGTAGACACTCATTAGACAATAATAAATATAGCTAAGCCTTTTGATAATTGCACTCCTCAGTTATTTTGACTATTTTCATTCATATCAGTTATTATTCTCTTTAGTCTTTGCCTATAATCAAAATTGGGCACACATCTTTTTTTTAATCTTGAGCCATGATTGAATCAAAGATAAATTTTGCAGTAATTACTACATTGTGTGGAGCTTTACCATTTAAAGATCTGAACTATTATAAACTTTTTAATAAATAGAAAACAGAGTATGTTCAAGATTTTAATTTATTTTTTTATTTATTTTCAGCATAACAGTATTCATTATTTTTGCACCACACCCAGTGCTCTATGCAATCTCTGCCCTCTATAATACCCACCACCTGGTACCCCAACCTTCCACCCCCTGCCCCTTCAAAACCCTCAGATTGTCTTTCAGAGTCCATAGTCTCTCATGGTTCACCTCCCCTTCCAACTTCCCCCAACTCCCTTCTCCTCTCTATCTCCCCATGTCCTCCATGCTATTTGTTATGCTCCACAAATAAGTGAAAACATGATAATTGACTCTCTCTGCTTGACTTATTTCACTTTAAAATCAGTATTTGACTGTAAGCAGATATGTAACTTCATTCTTTTTACTTTTAGTGAAATAGTGACATCTGCACACTATTTTTATTTATTCTGAAATATTAGAATTCTAATATAGAAGTGTCAATTACACTTTTAGCAACTTGGAAGTCAATTTAATGTGTTTATATTTTTGAAATACACTGGAGGAAAGAGAAAAAAAAAACAAGTAAATGTAAAAATAACAACAAAATTATTCATTAAATCTTATGAAACATGGTTATTTAAAACAGTAGGTTGGGAGTTAGGAGGCCTGTGTTCTAATCTAGCATTTGCTGTAAAGTAATTTTGTATTCTTGGGAAAGTCATTTATTCTTTTTAAACCTCATTTTTTTTTCCTCATGTGAAAAAGTACAGATTGAACTATATGGTCCCCAAACAACTTCTCAAAAAAGCCCAACTATTCACACTTTAAACACCTTTCTTTCTAGAAAAATTCTGTAGGGGAGCTTTTAAGCTAGGGTGAGGATCTTATCTCATGGCACCTGGAACTGCCATGAAGATGCCCCTTGGAGAGGAATTTTTAACACTGCTGGGCTGGCATGCTTTGCTCCTTTTCTATGCCTTTTTGAGTTCACCGGTGCCAAATGTCCCCTGTAGTGGTCTTGTGAGTGTGAGGAGTTAAGAGAGCCTACGAAGACCCCGTATTCACAGTGGTATGGAGATGGGATAGAATTTAAAACTATCTGGAAAAGGCACTATAACATTAAAAAGGATGGAAGGAAAGATACTGGCGGGATGTGATAACTACATGGAAGGGCCAGTACACTTGTTTGTTGGAATGCGTTGTGACCTTGACAAGTGATAATTCCCACTGGTGAGTAAGGATTGTAAAGAAACCATTAGAAAGTACCAAGAGGAAAAAGTACTCAATTCCCTTAACCTTCATGAAATGTACCTAAAATCCAATCCTTTTCACATATTATAAAATTTTGAGGTTGTTTACATGGGCTTATCCACTCCAGGATAATTTCAAGGTCCTAGGACCTTTCTATTTTTCCAATATGCCATGCTTAGTGTATGGATACTCTGTCCTTTAGTAGACACTTCCAAGTTGGTGACATAGCTCCTTCAAATATAGTATCTTATTCAGGAACGAAGGAATGAGGGTGATATTACCATTGAGCCTGTTTTAAGGAAGCATATATTTCCCAAAACTTCTTCGTAGACTTTGCTTATATATCATTGCTCAGTGAGGCCAAGAATGTTCACTTTTAGTTGCAGAAATGAGTGGAAAAATGGGCATTTAGATATTCTAGTTTCCATGGTAGAAGCAGACAGGAAAAAAAAACAGTGTTGGAAATGACTATTAGTATGGCCAAGAAAAAGGAGTTGCCACAGTGAGGGAATTGTAAGTTACATCACATGAGAAATGGTTGCAAATGCCTAGTATATTTAACTATAAAGGGAAGATTTAGAAAAGACATACAAATATTTTCAGGCCTTTAAATTTATGTTTTATGCAATAAAGATCATCCATACTTTCTGTAGAAATTAGTTCTATATCAGACAGAACTTTATCAGAAGAGCTATTCCACATGAGATAGATTTTCTTATAAAGAAAAAAAAAATCTCGGGGCGCCTGGGTGGCTCAGTGGGTTAAGGCCTCTGCCTTCAGCTCAGGTCATGATCCCAGGGTCCTGGCATAGAACCCCACATCTGTCTCTCTGCTTAGCAGGAAGCCTGCTTCTCCCCCTCTCCCTCTGCCTTCCTCTCTGCCTACTTGTGATCTCTGTCTGTCAAATAAATAAATAAAATCTAAAAAAAAAAAAAAGAAAAAGAAAAAGAAAAAGAAAAAAAATCTCCAGTGTTTGAAGTTTAGGCCAAAAATGTTTTAAGCACAATCTGTAATACATACTATAGAGGAAATTCTTATATTATTTCAAGGAGAGACAAATTTACTTCCAAATTTTTTTCCAACATTTTTATATGATTCTAGTCTCCATTACATCTCCTCACCCTACTAAAATGTCATTTGTGATCTCTGGAAAGAGTTGCTATTCTAACATAGTAGTAAGTTACCATACAGAGAATCTTAAAGTTACCATTGACAAGGTTTTTCACTTGACTCTCAAAGGAAAGGCCAATTATTTTTCCGATTTTAATCATTAAACATTTAATAAGTTTTGCTTTATATAAACCCACCACATTTTGCAAATGTGTAAAGTTATAAATAGGCAAGGTGACATATTAGTAATGTCCATTGTTTTAGAAGACTTCTCATTATAATCTGACCATTGGATGTACTCCAGAGTTATACTGTTGCTCTCATAACTCATGGAATATAGTTTGTAATAACAATCATCTTCTCAAATTGGTCATTACCAAAGTTAATGACCTGTTTATTAGAACATCAACCTTGGCTTTGCCTCAGTCTCTTAATTAACACATCTGTCATTTACTACTAGTGGCTAAGAATTTCTGTGTAGAGGACAGCTCTAATAATGATGGTGCCATTAAAGCGACATCTCTCTATATTTGGATGGATCATCAAATTTACATTGGCCTATCACAAGCAGGATCCTGTGAGGCTTTAAATAGTTTTGGCAGCCCAAAATGGTGAAATCTAAATGTAAATGGAAAGCATTAGCCTCCTTTGTGGAGCATTTGCATTGAAAATTATTTATTATCACTGTTGAGAAGGATAATCTCACAAAACAATTTGCTGTACCTTCACATGCAGAGAGCCATTCTTACACACGCTGGTAAACAAACCCGCCCAAAGTACAAGCCCTTCCAGATACACACATTTTCTCCTGCAGTCTCCATTCATTTAATCATTTGACAAATATTGTCATATTACATCTATGGCGATGCCTTTAGCAAGCTAATAACACACTGACATTTCCAGATGAACATCTGTAATATGCATAGGCATTGAAATGTTGGCATTTTTTAAAGAAGGAAATATGGTATTATGTTCCTAAAATGAGCTGATACTAGCTTCTTAAATATTCATTTGAAAATTAGACTGGAAGATGATGACACATTGACAAACAGAACAAAACAAAAATAAAATATAGTTGCCTATATTATTAATTTTTGTACTTAAAATGTACTGGAAATTAAATGCTTATTAAAATTCCGATGTTGAGGGAAAATGTATCATTTTGAAATAACATTTATCTTCTCAAGTAGGCATGTAGGAAACATAAGTCACCAGGAAGTTATATTTTCCCCTCTCTTTTTAAAGATAAATTCATTTTATTATTATTCAAGATCCGTGTTTAATATCATGGAAAGCCTAATACAGTAAAGTGGTTTTATAAATTGCAAGTATCCTGGTTTCACATGTACCTCTGTGATTCCTTCAGGTTTGTGAAGGAGACTGGTCCATAAAAGGATACCATAAGCTTCAAAGGAGAGGTTAAAAAAAATGGAAATGAGGCAATAAAGGCATGATAACCATTTATTTTCCCCATCTTTTACTCTCTATGGCTTGAAATTTATATTAGAAAAAGGTTACTAGTATCCTTCAGTACACGTTTCTTTGGGTAAGAATTTACAATATTTTTAAAGGAATCATGAGATAAAAATTTTGTCCATTTATAAATTTTGGGGCAGTAGACACGAAAACTATACTTAAAACTCACTAACTTACAGACTGTGTTATAATTCACTGAATTATAAACCTATACCCAGCCCCACACTATTTGATCCCAACTCATCTCTCCAACCCCAATTTCTTCCATAACTTCATTTCTAATCAGTGTACTTTCTGTCCCTTAAAAATACTACATAAATTACCATATCCAAGCACTTTACTCTCCCAGTGTTTGGAATGCTCCTTTCTATTTCTCTTTATTAAACTCTTCACTCAGATATCACCTCACCAGAGATTTTCTTCATAGAACCAATTACTATGTGATATTATCTTATCACTTATTTCCTTTGTGTTTGTTTTCTCTTTATCTCACTGGAATATAAATTATTTGAAGCAAAGCCTTTGACTCTCAGGTCTCTATTGTATCCCCAGTGTCTAGCATAAATTTTGGTACAGAGATCGAAACACATATAGATCCCCAAATATTTGTTAACAATTAACTGATATAAGTCTTTGCAGAGTAACAAGTTTTTTAGTGATGTGTAATTATATATAATCAAAATTAAAGTCTTAATTTTATAGTTTGAAAGTTTGGGAAATTTATACTTATATTTATTTATATTTATATTATATCCATGTAGCCAATACCCAAAATTAAGATTTAGAACATGGCAAATAATTTTTAAACTTAAATAAAAATGATTTCCTTTTAAATACACTATGGGTCAAATATTTTATTTCTCCTAGAGTGTTCAAAGTGGTTACAGCTGGTATCTAATCCAGTTGGCTTACTTGAACTTGGATATGTAGATATTCCTAGTCTTTGGGATTCTTGCAAATCCAAGTAAAACTACTTTTTAACAAAATTGATGGATTGATGGTAAATTAAAAAAAAAGAAAAAGAAAGAAAGGGGGAAAGCCCCCATAAAATTAAGTTCATCTTTGCAAGTTAGTTATTTTGATTGTTTTTGGTTGTAGTTGGATTGAGACTTCTAATATTACCAAAAGCAGTAAGTGACAGTGTGGGCTCCTTGGATAAGTTTCACAAGGTCTGTTATGTTCAAAGATTTAACTGAAAGCCCAATTTGAAATTTCTAATGGTTGTCGAACTATAAAGAGAATGCTGTCTTTGATGTTCCCTTAGCACAGGGTAACCATATATCTCAGTTGTCCAATAGAGTCCATGTTAGCACATAGTTATTCCAGTGTAAGCATTAGTGGTACTCCCTTTTATTCTAAAAAGTGTCCTTGGATGATAAATTATTTGGTCACCCAACTTTTGTACCCTTTTTTGAGAAAGATATATACTGATCTTTTGGTACAATGAAGCTCTCTTTTTCACCTAGGTGATAGATTTTGACTTAAAAAAGCAGTTCTACTTTCAAGAAACAGGAGACAGCACCGCAGACATTGATTGCTGCCTTGACCTCATTATGCTGATAAGGGCATTTGTGAATATTGTCTAAGTTAAGGTAATAAACACCTAGGTAGAAGGTTAATGACACATTTAGCATCAGTGGGGTGCCAGACAGTTTTCACAGAAAAACCAGTTCAAGCTGGTAAACCTTCTGTCCTGTCCGTGTAGAACAAAAACGCATCATGTTTCCACAAACTGAGTATAATTCAAAAAGAGGCTAACAGCGTGCAGAGAATTCAGCAATTGGCTGACTACATTGTTTTGCCAAAAAATAACAAACTTAAAATGTTGTCAAGTCATTTTTAAACAACAATTTTCTGTAATCTTTTGGGCCTCCTGCTATGTCTCTGCTAATCTGGGCCTTACTGCTGGCTGACGCTACAGACAGCATTATGACAAATTTATGAACTGATGAGTCATTTTCCACATTCATTCAGCTAATGAGCAAAACAAGTCATTATTTTTTAAGCCTGATTACCACTCCCTTATTTAATACAAGAATCACATACAAATGCTGTTAAGCTGCTTTCTCATGAAATAACACTCTGCTAAGACTAACAATATCTATAGGCTAAAATGCTAAGGATAATCAAAACTGGAAAGAACTGATTCAAAATTTCTCAATGATGTTTATTAAATCCTTTCATTTTGGCATTAAGACATACTGCTATCATTATAAATTAGGATTCCAATGGTTTAAATAATATGAATTATCAGTAGCTTTCACATGCATGGGCTTTCAATTAATTAGTCAAAAACCATTGAACACTCACTACAGAAATGAATAATGTGGGGATTACTGGGAGGGACCATCATAATAGAGGGGTGAAGTGTACAGTGAAGTAGAGGACATCAAAGAGTAGTTAAAAGTGAGGCAGTGAGGAATAAGAACTGAATAAATGAAGATGGCAGGATATTCAGAGGAATGCTGGGGAAAGAGGGTTCATAGTGAATTTAGAGGAAATGTGGGTTGAAAGATGATAACAGCAAGATTGACTTTAATGTTCAACCATGCTTAAATTTCCACAGCTAAGGCAAATGTGACAAGTGCAATGCTTTATTTCACTTTTGACAGGTCATGAGGTTTTTGTCCCCCCCACCCCCAGCCTCTTCATTTGAGCTTGATGTAAAAGATTGGGAGGAGGTCTGCGAGGTTTCAGTGTCAAAAACACAATTTCTGGCCCTAGCAAGCTATTAGATTACTGCTTGATTCTTCAATGCACTATTGAGACAAACTGAAAGGAAAATTTTAATAATTATTATGAATAGCATAAAAGGCACTCAAGAAGGAAAGAGACACCTCGAATAACCAATTAAAAATTCAGGTCTTTGTAATGATAGGTCTTAGAACTGCGCTGAAGGGAATGACTTGAAATTGTCAGATTCTAAGGTTAAATAGCATGAATCTTTGGTAGGACAATATGAGCATACAGGCAATGATTCTTGAAGAATGTGTACTGTAAGTATTCTTATCAATTCAGAAAGTGATTATGCTTACCAAGATTTAAAATCTTTCTTTAATATGAATATTTTTATGTTGGTAAGAAATCAAACAATTTGGTAGTAAATGCAATGCAATTTCATTCACAAGTCAAGATCCTGGGATACAATTTACCTGTACCTTCACTTTTGGTAGGTGGCGTAATGCCCATTCTGCTTCTCCCCAAATATCTGCATCCTAATCTTTAGAATTTGTCAATATGTTATTGACATTACAAAATGCAAGTTACAATGTTGAATAAATTAAGGACCTTGAAATGAAGAGACTATCCTGGATTAATGTATTGGGTCCAATCTGAGGTCCAAAATCAGAGAACCTTGCCCAGTTGTGTTCAGAAAGAGAAGGTGATATGATTACAGAAGAATGGCCAAATGCAAAGCTGCTGGCTTTCAAGATGGAGGAAGAAGGCGAGAGCCAAGGAATGGAGGGGATGGTCTTGAGAATCTGGAAAAGGCAAGCCTCCAAGAGAGATGGTAACATTGCAAGCACTTTGATGTTAGCCCGGTGAGACTCATGTCAGGCTTCTAATTTGCAGAAGTACAAGATAATAAATTTGTGCTGTTGTAAGACACTAAACTTGTGGTAGTTTGTTATGGCAGTGATAGAAAACCAATGGCATATCACTTCTCATAGCAGAGAATTTGTAACAGAAAGAATCAAAGAATGATGTCCCCCACTAAAAAACTGCTCTTACTAATCCCTGAAACTCAAAATATGATGAATTATCATGCCCTCAAATACATTAGAATTAATACCAAAGGGGACTCAGTAGATGTGATTAAAGTTACTAATCAGTTGAGTAAAGACTAGGGAGATGGTCCTGGATTTTCTGGATGGACTTAATCTAATTCATTCTAGCTACTTCAAAGCAAAGAGGTTTTTCAGTTCAGTGGAAAAGGAAGTCAGAGAGATTGGAAACATGAAAGAAACTGGACTCCCTGTTTTGAAAATAGAGTCAGTCTTGTGAAAAGAAATGTGTCACCTGTAAAATCCGAGGGCAGCCCTAGTTGACAGCCAGCAAAGGAATGGGACTTAAATCCTAGAGCTTCAGGGAGCCAAGTTCTGGTACAACTATATTGTATTCAACTGACACCTTGTGATGCCCTTTTTTTTTTTTTTTTTTTTTGTTAAGATTTTATTTACTTATTTGAGAGAGCGAGAAAGAATATGAGAGAGAGATCACAAATAGGGGAAGGTTAGAGGAAGAAGCAGACTCCCCATTAAGTGGGGAGCCTGATGTAAGACTCAATGACTCAATCCCAGGACCCTGGGATCATGACCTGAGCCGAAGGCAAAGGCTTAACCAACTGAGCGACCCATTCAATATGATACAGTGAACAATGAAGTGAGCTGAATCTACCCAGACTTCTGAACTACAGAACTGTGAGCTAATAAATACAAATCATTTTATATTACTGACTTTGTGGTGATTTGTTATATAGCAATAGCAAATAAGTCCTAAAATTTATTGACCACCCTTTAATACAAAGCATCGCACAGGGCCATCCATATATTATAAAGCACCGTGTGGCAAGAAAGAGTGGGGTTTGAGGTTAAGCCCGGGTGAAATCTATTTCTCCCAATTATTAACTTTATTACCTTGGGCAAGTTGGTTCACTTGGATAAACCTCATTTCTACATTTTTAGAATGAAGCCAAATGTGGTTGCCTGTTAGGTAACTGGGAGAATAAAATAACTCTCTGAAACACATCCATGATAATGGCAGTGAATAGTAGATGATCAACAAACAAAAAATGGATAAGCTGATATTCAGGGAGACCTCCAATTTGAAAGAGCACTCCACTTTCATTCTTGGGTTGATAAGTCAGAAGCAAATAACAAACATAAAGATGAAGGACAATCTACCACCTTTTTTATTGGTTGAAGCATGTGGCTTTAGGTCTACTCACTATCTGGATTTGCTGAAACTGAACCCTAGAATTAAGAAGAATTAATCATCTAGTCATGTAGCAGACCATGCAAATTCCTCACATCCCTCACACGGAGGAAAAACAGTAGCTGTGCTCCCTGCAAGCAGTTTCATCTTGAGAGTAAAAAGGTAGGGCTGAGTTAAGGGTGAAAGTTATTCAGAGAGAAGGACAATGCAGACAGAGGGCAAAGGTTTGTTACAGAAAATTCTCCTTCATTGCAATCAGAGTTATGGTGCAGAAATGGGCACTAGGATTTTTCGTAACTTTTCTATGCTTACCTAGCAAAGATATAGTAGAGTCAAGACTTGAATCCATGTCTGTTAGACTAGGGTTTTTGCAATTTCCATCATACTTTGCCTACATTCTGCAGATGTAGGCAGGAAACAATAAGACAGAATCTGGATAGAAGATCTATTTAAATTAAATATTTAAATTTAACTTTTTCTACTAATGTTTATCCTAGAGGAAAAAATGTTGGTAAACAGAGGATTTTCATTTAAGTAAATTCCTACCGTAACATTGAAGACAAATTTCCTTAAAAGAAATAGACGTATGTCATAGAAGAAAATAAATATAATGATAATGATATTTAACACATATTTTAATCACCATTCAGATATTAATAATGAGAGTCTTCAACCTGTGGAAAATGCTTATTTCTCAAATTTGACCTTAAATCATGTGTAGGTTAAATTATAGAAGTTATTAACTGGACTTGGCAGCAATTTTATTTTTAGGAGTTCACAATCAATACAGGATATTCAGCTGTAATATAATAGTGTTCTGGGCTGGGCCTTCACGTTTCAATTGGGTTTCTCTGCAGTTAATTAAATACCACCACGAATATCAATATCAGATATCAATCTGTAGCAAATTCACTACAAAAATATCTTAAGTCAGTTGACTCCAGTTATGATGACTAATTTCAATTTTTATCTGTCACACTTCACAAATTGCCAAAAATAATATTAATTTTTAAAACAAAATTTAGAAAGTTACAAAACCCACAATTACAGCGTATTTTAAAATTCTATTATATTTTTGATGCTTTTTTTTTTACTATGTGTAGTGACAACAGTTGAATAAGAGTATCATTTCATTGGATGAATTGAAAGAAATGAATTTGTATAGATAATAAAAACATGCAAGATTGTTTTTATAACAAAAGTGCATGACACTTTATGATAACTTAGTAAATATTTTCTGATATTTCTGAGATAGTTACTAAATCTTCCTGTTCTTTCACTCTGCAATATTATAACATTGAAAATACATTATTGAATGATGGTGTAAATCCTAAAATAATTTTTTCTTAATAAAACTGTCATAGTTCATAAAGAGGGCAAAGAAATTTAAACTTTTGCATGAGTGCTTTCTGGCCCAAGGATCAAAGCCTTCTGAAAGATTTATTTTCCTATGATGTGTTGTTCAGAAGCCTAGCATTTCAGAGGTAGTCCTTGGAGCAGGATGTCCACTGATACACAATTCACCCTGGGACCAGAGGCAAAGAGCAGCTTCAAATGCTTGATTTTAAATCCTCCCTTCCCAAGCAAAAATCATGTTACTAAGATCGCCATTGTGAAATATTCTGTGCCTCAAACACTGTTTTAGTGTCCTGTGGTCTGTGGGTGTTCGATAAACATGAATCCATCTTAAAACATGTGCGTTGTCAATACCATGAAAGCAGAAGGAACCTTAGAATGATTATAGGATTCATGTGTTTTGATGTTATTGAGTTACATTCAGTGTTTTATTTGAAGATTATTCCTTATCATGACACCAAATTTATCATATTGTAAGACTCACTTTGGTACAGCATCTGGCTAAAGTATTATATTTGTTTTCTATAGGTTTTAGTTTGGTCATGGGTTCAGAGTCTCTCCATTCACAAATTTTTCTATTAGTCTGACTCCATAGTACCAATTCCTTTGTAACGATTGCTACAAAGAAATTCAAGTTCATTAATTGAGGGAGAAATTAAGTTAAAGTTCATTAATTGAGGGAGAAATTTCAAAGGGCTAATTAACATGTTCTATTATTTAACCACATAGAACTATAGGATAACTTACTTTTTAAATAGTCTATTTATATGGTTATTTTTAAGATTTAAAATTTCTCATATAATGTCTCAAGTTTTAATCTGAAATAGAACAGTTTTCTTTTGGAAAGATTTGTTATTACTATAGATTTATCTCTTTGGTGAAAAATATGCCAATAAGCTTTTTTGAGATATTATAGATGGAGTATATTTAGAGAGATATATGTATTCCAAATAAATTTTACACCTACTTATTGGGAGATATATCTCCTTTACTTTACTTATATTAGTGGGCCATAAGCAAGTTCAGGAAATCATTTAGAATTTAATAAGTTGATTTTTAGCTAAATAAATAGAATCAATGATTACATTCTATCACTCATTCAAATCTGCATCCATGATATATTTATTGAACATCTATTATATGCCAGGCATTGTGGTTAGGTGCTGGGGATAGAGCCAGGAATAATCCAGAAACAGTGTTATCCATTTTTCTTGGCAATACATTTCTACTTCTCTTTTCCTGTTGTTTTTCAATGTGCATCTATTGCCAGAGCCTCCTGTATCATCACATACTTATTATCACATTTATTGCAATACTACGTACATTACTACGTAATAAACATTATTACTATGCTCAGTTAATTGATAAAGGAACTAGGATCAAAGAATCCAGAAGTTCAGCATCTCAACAGCAAACCTATATACTCATTGTACTCAACTTCTTTTTCTCCAAAGCTCCCTTTTTAAGCCATTTTTACCTTTCCTCACACACACAAACTTCTGTGATTTTTTTCCATATCTTTATTTTGAATATAGATTGTTATTTTTTTATATAACATTTCCTTTCCTCTAGTTGCACATAATTAAGAGAGCTTCCTCCTTTCTTGCTTCCTTTTCTTCCTTTTCTAAATATAATGAGGAACTTTTGTGAACTGAACTCTACAAAATTTGATCCCCAATTCCTTGCAGTAGATATTATTATTAACCTTATTTCAGGAATAAAAACATCAAGATTCAGAAAAATTAAGTGAATTCCCTAAGAATACAGAACAAGGAAAAGACAATATAGACTTTTACAAAAATATCCTAGAAAAACATGCCACTTAAATTGTTTTGATGCATGGAATCTTATGGACTTTTGTGAAGTAGTGAGGTTTCTCAAAAGATTAGTAACATTATAATAAATTTTTATTATCTTAGAAGTTTATTAAAATGTCTTTTAATTATTAAAATAATGTGGTAATTTGCTATTTAATCAGTTCATAGAACTAACACATGCCAATAAAATTTTATTTGATCTGCAAACTACTTATTGATCATTTTAAAGATTCTCACTTGGTTTTAACCTGTAATGTCATCTATTTCTCCTTAAATTACTTGACTATGATATTAATATGACCAATAGAAAATAAATCCATAATAATAATTTTCCTCTTAAAATAAGAAAGAATAAAACAGAATACAGAATTAAAATATAAAAAAAATTTCCAATGGCAACTAGTATTTCTCAAGCTTGTTTGTTTTATTAGACATTGATTCATTATTTATTTCCAAATGTCATAACTAGATTCCTTATTAAATATCTTTATACATTGCCTAAAAAATGATTTTTAGAGTTTAAACATATAGCCATTTCTTTTACATAGAATCAAAGAAATTAATACAACTTATTATCTTAGTTCTCTTTTTTTAAGTAAAAACAATTTACATTTTTTTTTCTGATAATCTGAAGTGTAGTCAGCTCCTGAGAGTGCATTTAAATAATTTTTAATAAGTATTGCAAAATTAATTTTGATTAAGTTAATTGTAGGAATAAAGACTAGATTTATTTCCCTGTAAGGTATTATCCTTCCAATAGTATATAATATTAAATATGGGTAATATAGGTCTGAAGGAGGTTTTTACAACATACTCTGAGTAAATGAAATTCCACTTCCAGAGGATGAAGGTTGTGTGATTATATAATAAAGCATGTTGTCTTCTGTAGTTGGCTATAAAAAAAAATGTTTTATAGAGAAAAGGTTTCCCAACACATTATTGCAAAGATAAAATCACCAAGTATCTCAAGTCATAGTAAAGCAGTGTTCATGATGGGAACTGGGACATCTTCAGAAATTGTATTTGTGGCAGATTTTAAAAGACTGAAAGGATAAGACATATCTGGATTAGTCAGTGTGAAAAGGTGACTTTTGCTTTTTTAGGGGCATTTCCCTTAAGGTGGTATTATTTAAAGATTCAGGGCTTTGGGATAGTGGTGATGGTAATAGCAGACCCATAGACAGAATTCTTTGTTGTAATAAAGTTTTCACAATTGATAGCACTTTTTCCATAATTCATTGACCATTAGTTATTTATGAGCAGGGAGATTGCGGAATAAGGAATTTCAAGAACTACAAATACATTTTCAAAAAATAATAAGTAAGATGGATAACAATACTTATATCAGTACTAAACTCTTTTAATATAGAAAATTTCAGTGTCTATCTTATTAGATGCCATTGAGTGGCTAATTGGATCAAAAGAGGAACAAAAAATAGTGGTGGAAAGACTGTACTAAGTGAAAATGATCTCTAAAATTCCATTTACCTCTACAATTCTTTGGTTCGCATGCATTCTGCATCTGAAATGATTTCAACCTTGAGAACTTAGGTCATTATTGCAGTATTATTTTGAAAAACCAATGCTAAAGCAAAGTTACTCTGTTAACAGTGTAAAATAAGTCCCTGCTGTTTGTTCTAGGTATTACTACCTGAGAGTTACTGCAATGCAGCAGAAGATTATTTATTTATTGACCTGATAAAAAACAATTGGAAGTAGAAGTTGTGTTCCCCAGAAGGTGCACTGATCCATGAATCAATTAGGTTTTGCTATAACTAGAGTTTATACAAGTAACACAGTGTCCAGAATGTGAGAAGCACTGAAGTCATTGTGGTTACAGTGTTGTTAAATCCCCATGGAGGATTCTAAGAGACATTCCACTAATGAACTTCTCACAGAAAGTGTGTCACATAAAAATAAGTGGGGTTGGATGACTGAGTAGAATGAAAAAGACATTTGTATTATCTAATGGAGAGAGACAATTGTCCTCTTGCCAAGTCAAGTGAAGTGAGAGAGAGAAGTTAAGGAGGAGTGGGAGGGCAAATGCTGGGAAAAGTAATTATTTCATTTTCTTTTTGTCAAAGGAGAACATTTGCTTGATTTGTATGCCACAATAGCTACTTCTATTCTATGACCTCCTGCAGGCAAGAAGTGAAAGTACTACAGGCGGACGCACGCAGGAATCCAATGCCCACGGAAAGGGTCATGAGTGTTCAACTGACATAACCCTGAGATGTGATTCAGGGACTTTTCTGGTATTCATTTACTAGTGCTGCCATAACAAATTACCACAAACTGGATGATTTAAAGCAATATAGATGTATTCTTTTGTAGTTGTGGAAGACAGAGTCCAAAATTAGGGTGTTGATAGAGTTGGTTCCTTCTGGAAGCTCTGAGAAAAAAAATCTATCTGTTCCATGCCTATCCTAGCTTCTGGTGTTTGCGGGAATCTCTGGCATCCCTTGCCTTGTAGCTTTATCACTCTCATCTCTACCTCCCTTGTCACATGGCTTTCTTCCCTCTGCGCATCTTCACATGATCCTCTCTCTGTAAGCCTGTGTGTCCTCTCTTCTTATTAAGGACACCAATCTGTGCATTTGGGGCTCACTCTGATCCACTGTGATCTCATCTTAAATTGACTGATTATATCTGCAAAGACCCTATTTCCCAATAAGATCACATTCTGAGGGTCCAGGTGGATATAAATTTGGGAGGTGAACACTTTTCAACTGCATAAATTCAGCACAAAGTGTAAGGTGGTGGTGGTGGTTGTTGTTTTAATGTTCAGTTGGGTAGCATATAGTACATCCTTAGTTTTTGATGTTCGATGATTTATTAGTTGCCTATAACACCCAGTGCTCACCCCAGCATGTGCCCTCCGTAGTCCTCCTCACCTGCGTACCCCACCCTTTCCCTTCTGTAACCCTCAGTTTGTTTCCTGGAGTCCAGAGTCTCTCATGGTTAGTCTCCTTCTCTAATTTCTTCTCATTTGGTTTTCCTTCCCTTTCCCTGTGGTCCTCCGTGTTATTCCTTATGCTCCACACATGCGTGAAACCATATGATAATTGTCTTTCTCTGCTTGATTTATTTCACTCAGCATACCCTCCCACAGTTCCACCCATGTTGATGGAAATGGTGGGTATTCATCCTTTCTGATGGCTGAGAATATTCCATTGTATAGCAAGGTTGTTTTTGAAAGGACACCTGATCGATCACATTCCTTCTAATCTCACATGGAATTTGGGATAGGAATACATGCCAGTGGTTGTGGATATAGGTTTTCCCGATTGAGATTGTCCAGAGATTCAGTGTGTATTGTAGCGATCCCTTAACGTTGGCTCTATACGCTCTATGTGGTATGTTTCTAATAATTAAATAACATCATGTATCTCTATGTGTGTTCTATATTTTAAAGATTTCTGAGAATGGTGAAAAGAGGGAGGAATCATGGCTTTAGTAATCTGGAAGAAAATATTTGAAAAATTTGACAGATAGAATTTTTATACTTCAAGACTTATTACAGAATACTTTTATATTTTGTGTTATGACAGGACACTTCCTTTATGAATAAGGAACAAAACTTTTTTTGTTGTTGTTGTTTCACTAGGTTGAACATATATTTAGCAACAGAATAAAACTTTTCACCATTGCTTTTTTTTTTTTTTTGATGAGCCATTGTGTGTGCTCACTCTCTCTCTCTCTCTCTCTCAATTCCCTTTCCTCTCTTCCTCTCTCCCTTTTTATAATACAGAGCTTACCTGAGAAGGTATCATCCAATCAGGGATAACAAGGATTTCCCAGTTACTCTTTCATTTATGTGGGGACATATGACTAGTTCTCACTAATGGAATGCAATGAACTGGCTTAAAAGTGTGTATTTTTTCTCCATGTGCTCTTTCTCTTCCTCTGTCTTCATGCAGAAAATCATGGTGACCATTCAAGCCAGGAGCTGTGCATAGCAGACATATAATATTGGAATGAGCCTACATCCCAGAATTACCATTTTGAAGTAAACTACCAACAAAGAGGAGGATACACAATGGGCTTTACTTAATTAGAAAATAAATTCTTATTGTGATTGAGGCGTTATATGTACATCCTAATTTCATTGAGTAATATAACTTAAGGATATATTCACACAGAGCGGTCACTTTGTTTTAGAATTTAAATAGGAGCTTTATTATAAGTAGAAAAAGTAATCCTTGTTGGAATACATATAATTTGTACAAAACAATAAGAAAAAATCTCAAAAATCTTTGTTTGGGAGTAGATTTTTTAATCAACTCATTTGCAAGAATTTGAGCCATTCTGAAGCAGCAACATCACACAATTCCATAATTTCAATTCTAATTTGCTGTTTTATTATGAAAAGTGAATATTCCTATTGAACTATGATTTTCAGGTTTTCACACCTTCTATATGACAGATGCAATTAATTGCTTTGCTCTTTAATCCTTATGAAGACTTGTATACACGTTTGTTAGTGCTCCCTATTATTTCAAAACAGAGAACCAACAGTCTGAGTTAGCAGATTCAAGGGCAGCAGATACAATCTTGTACCATGATAGTATTGGTAGTCAGTCTCTGAGATGTCAATGTAAAGTGAATATAATTCAGCGGTATGGTGTACAGTAAATTCCTGGTCAGGTGACTAGCGCTATATGCTGGAGTTGGTAAAGGCTTGTTAAATTGACGAGATACTCAAACATAAATTTCTCTTTTTCAGTGTGAATCAAGAATGACTTCTGGTATTATTTTCTGAGTTTCTTTAGCTTATAGAAAGTAATGGTAGACTATAAACTATAGGTTATGAATTGATCTGGAATAGTAAGAAAGATTCTGGCAGATCTTTCACTTAATAACATGTAATATTAGTTAATTTTTTATTTTTCCATCTTGCTGTTTGAAAAGTTATAATAATAACACATGCACATATAAGGATTAAGAGGACGGACTCTGTTCAGTGTATTGCATTCTTTATAGAACACTTTAGTATAACATAAAAACATCACTTTAGTGGAAGCCAGATTGAATTTCAGCCAGCTGTTTTTCATCAATTTGAAAATGTCTGTTTCAGATCTAGAAAACTGGAAAATAGTGTCATTAACTAGCTTACATTGCTAATTAAGGAAATTCTTGAAATTTGCTCTCCAGACTTTCCACAAAGACATTTAACCATTGTGCACATGTACGCCTCTACCTGTCTCTTAAAATAATTGAACAGGTTTGAACATAGGTATGCAGCGTCCTCCTTGTCCTGAGGGAGGCATGGAGGGAAGCTTATTCAGCAGCACATTTAAAGTCCCGGAGGTTTGCTCTTGGAAGCTAAATAACTTCCTACATTCTAGAATACCTGAATTTCTCCCTGATGTTAGCAGAAGAGAGAAGAAATGGTAGGGGAATAGCAAACACTATTACTGCTTATATAAAAGCTAGATGTATCTGCTCCTATTAGTGAGATTTAGGCTATTCCTATGTAAAGGGCAACATGATGTTACATCTCAAAATGACTTTGCTTTTATTGTTGCTAACACTGTATTTATGTGATAGATGAGTAAGAAAAAAGTCAGGAAGATAAACTATGCCTCAATTTATACATCTGTGCTGCTTTTCAAAATATAAATGCATAGAATTTTAGAACTTAAAATGTCCTGAGAGGCATTCATGCTCATTTCATGGAGCAAATAGAATACTTGAAATTACTTGCTCAGGATCACACAACTGGTCAGTGAGAAAGGTGGAACCAGATTCCATTTATCTTGAATCTGCTTTATCTTCTAATCAGTTTAGTCTAATGAGCAATTTTAGTAAAGATTTTTAATTGTTTTTCAGCCAAACATTTAACCTTATATGGTTCATGCTTTCTCTAACTTGCTACCTTTAGGAACCTTTATCAGATAAAGAGGAATACAACATTTTGACTTGCTGTTGTGACTTGAATTTTTAACTTTTATAACTACTGTTTAAGACGTCTGATAAAAATTGCTTTTCTTCTAAATAAAAGCATTTATTTCAGAGGTGTTGGGGAGATTTTCCCATCAGAGAAGGTCTGGGGCTACTAGCATGGAATTCAATGAAGCCATTTTACATTTTGGTAAAAATTTGGCCTTCTGTAGGCCTACTCTATAGTTATGTAACAACAACAACAACAACAAAAACAATTTGACAAAACTCTCTGATACAATCTATTTTTCTTTCTCATTTTAAAATCTGTATATAAGTCAAAATGCTTATTTATTTTCTTTTGCTTCCCTGGGTAAATATATGAATTAAAGTAGGTTTAGCATTGAATTTTTTGGTCTTTGTCAGGTTGCCACAATATTAGTATTACTTAAATCTAATGCTTTTGTTTATAAGTTTGAATTAAACATGAGTTCTAGTCATTACCAGCACATGCCTGGTGGCCAGTTTCTAAATTATATTGCTGTTAGGCTGAGTTATTGTAAATAAGACTGGGCCAAATGTCAATTGATTATTCTCAGGTAATCAATATATTTTAAAAAGGGAATCTTTAGTTGACTAACAGCAAATGATTTTTATTCCCTGGTTGTGCTAGCAGATGATTTTAAAAATATATAAATTTGTAAATGTACTATTTTCAGATTAACACAGTAGTGTGGATTGAATAAAAGTTTTCTTGTTCTTGTTTGCAAAAGCCATTAGCCATATAATTATCTGAAATTATATGTAACCAGGGGTGCTATAAATTATTTTCCTTGTGATGAAGGTCTGATCCATCACTGGCTGTGTAATGTGTCAAAATCAATCAATCTAACCAAACATTGATTATTATATTTAATCATGTTTTTGTTATTTCACTAGGTAACTTTTCATGAGCAAGAAGAAAGACTCAGACCTTAAAAAAAGTTAAAAAATAACTATCATTCTTCTATAAGCCGAGGAAGGGCTGGGAATTGCTATGAATTTTAAAGGTAAAAAAATTCTAACTCTGAATCTCCCTTTATTTGAGTTTAACATTTCATCAAAGATCTTGGGCTTTGCAGTTATTAGGTTTCTAGTTCTTATGTGAGGAATATAATAAATAAATGGATTATGCATCACACAGGCCACACATATAATATGCATACATATTATCTATCCATCTGTTATTTTTCTATCATCTATCTACCTATCATCTCTACAAATCTTTATCTTCTTTGCTATATATTGGGGATGTCAGAAAAAAGGTTTGTTTGTTTGTTTGTTTGTTTGTTTTTCCTGCTCAACGACATTATCTTTTAGAGGGACTTCAAAGAATTTCAAACCCAGTCGTAAATTCTTCCTTAAAGATATTGTGCTGCCTTTTGGGACTACGGGAAGATATCTTGATGTGGTGAGTTTCATAGGGTCTGAAAACAAAGGTTTTATGTGGTGTATTTTTTTTCTTGGTACCAAGCTTGTGCGAAACCAAGACATCATTTAGTTCCTGTAAGTATTATACAAAAGTGTCTATTTCAAGACACTTTAGCTAAGAAAGACATGCATGTACATAGGGGAATGTCACAGATTCACGTATTACTCAGTGGTTAGTATTCTTTAAGGTTTTTTAACAAGATTTTAGTACCTTATTATCTGAGCTTGAATCCAGATGGGAGAAATTTGTGAGTTATGTACAGTGCAACATGATTATGGTAATCACATACTTAACAGCAATTGTACTTCTTTTTCAGAATTTGAAAAATCTTGTAAAGTTGTACCCTCTTTCTTCACTGC
This sequence comes from Mustela lutreola, assembly GCF_030435805.1. Classification (NCBI taxonomy): domain Eukaryota; kingdom Metazoa; phylum Chordata; class Mammalia; order Carnivora; family Mustelidae; genus Mustela; species Mustela lutreola. The sequence continues at coordinate 13,806,522 of NC_081290.1, forward strand.
CTTATTGTCACTAGGAACACAGAAAATTTTAACCTGTGAAAGATAGAAAGGAAAATGTGTTAAAATCGCAGGAGTGAAGGGTTCCTTTTCATGGATAAATAAATCTGCACAAATTAAAATACAATACAAATAGTCATAAATGCTCTTATTCTCCCGTCTGCCTTCTACCAACTAAAAACTGAAAAGTAATCTCAGAAAAAAATGTAGATAGAACATAGTAAAATAATTATAAACATGTACATACATTTTTCTGTCCTTTCCCACTCTGTTTTTCCCATGTCCTTTTTCAAATGTAGAAAAGCTCTCTCAATTTCTATTTTTCCTCCTTTCAGAAAAATTAGTATGAATTAACACGTACATAGTGGAAGTGATACGGAAATAGAGCATGTGCAATTGCCATTCTGGAAGGTTTCTCCTGTCTACGTGGAAATCAGCTTACCCATGTCGTAGTGTAAGAGACAAGGCCATTCCAGTGCTGGGCCAGGTAAAATGTCAGTGAGGCCTTCTGGTAACCAGGGTATGTTACTATATGATATAGACATACTGTATTCTGTACAGTACAGAACACACACTATATAACAAATAGTGTATAATGAATAATGTATAGTATAGAGTATAAGCTCAGTTTCTGCTTGAATATTCATAGAGGAAATCTTGAAGATTTAAATTTCAGATAAAATGTCAAGTGGAAAATGACAATTCTCTTCTGTGGTGACATTCTTGACATTCTCTTCTGTGATATACTTATAATACTTTCCATTTCGATATGTATTTGTCTAGGTTTCTGATGTAAAGAGAATAAGGTACTGCAAATATTTTCCCCAGTTGCTGCTTCCAGAGAGGACCAGTCCTATGTCTGTCAGTTAGTGCTGATCTGAGAGTCTATGATGATACGTCAGCCGATGGCCCAAGGTGCAACTGACAAGTCTTCAGTGTTTTGAGGATTGTTGGCTTTCTAGGACTGCATAACAAAATAGCATGAACTGGCTAGTTTTAAGCAACAGAAAGTTATTGTCTGAGCTCCGGGAGTATGAAATCAAGGTGTCAGCAGAGTAGTTTTCTGGAAACTCATAGGGATATTCTCTTCCTAGTTTCTGGTGGTTACCAGCAAATCCTCTTTGATTTGTAGGTACAGCACTCCAATCTTTGCCTCTGTTCTCATGTGGCTTTCTTCCCTCTGTGTATCTCCGTCCAAATTTCCTTCTTTTTATAGATCACTGGATTGGGGCCATCCCTAGTCCAGTGTGACTTCATCTTATCTGGGTTACATCTGCAAAAACCCTCTTTCTGAATTTTTCATTCATGGGTATTGTGGGTTAGATCTTCAGTTTATCTTTCTGGGGGACACATTCCCACCTACTGTAGTCCAGCACTGCATGCATCTAGCTGTATTTCTGAGAGACTCTTGTGACATTTATGTGACTGGTCCAGTATAGCATTCAGGATTTATTACAAACTATATTGGGAATAGAACACACCTCTTATGGCTGATACTTTAAAGTTGATTCTGCTTCACAGGAAGATAGTCTAGATCCATCTTCTCTCAGAATAAACACAGAATATTCCATACAGTAAAATCCCTATCTGAGTTGTTGCTGTCTTTTGATGCAATCCATAATTTTCCACTTTTTGCAAATCTTGGCACATTTATTAAATAACATTAATCTGACACACTGAGTTGTAAGGGCTCAGTGGAGGCTTGTTCCCTGCAGAATCCATGGATGCCATAGTCTTGCCTCCATTCCAGCCCTATATCTCCATAGACCTCTGCACAGTACAAAGGTGTTTGGAAATATTCAAGCATTATTTTTTTTTTAAGATTTTATTTATTTATTTGACAGACAGAGATCTCAGGTAGGCAGAGATGCAGGCAGAGAGAAAGAGTGGGATGCAGGCTCCCCGCTGAGCAGGAAGCCTCGTGCGGAGCTCGATCCCAGAACCCTGAGATCATGACCTGAGCCAAAGGCAGAGGCTTAACCCACTGAGCCACCCAGGCGCCCCACAGACATTATTTTTTTATTCTCTTTTCTCAATGTGAGGGATCAGGGATTTGTTTGTTTGCTTTAATCTAGAAAAAATTTTTACCCTTCTATAACTTTGCAAAAGAAAGTTGATATAAAGAGTTTGGAATATAGCAACAGAAATAGTGACAGAAATATGGCTCCAAAGGAAATGAATCTGTGTATAGAACATAGGATTTAGGGACTGGATGCCTGATGATTGCTAGACCATGTTTTAGTCCAACCAAACTATTCCACTACATAAAGATGAGGAAAGTGAACCTCAGAGCACATAAGTGATAAATCAGTATTATAAAACAAACCATAGAGAGAGAGAAAGCAAGCGCCCAAGCAGTGGGAATGGCAGGCAGAGGGGGAAGCAGGCTCCCTGCTGAGCAAGGAGCCCTTTGCTGGCCTTGATCCCAGAACCCTGGGATCATGACTTGAGCTGAAGGCACACGCTTAACCAACTGAGCCACCCAGACATCCCAAGAAACCATGTCTTCTAACTCTGTTTAAGGAAATGGAGATTCTCTAGACTTTTAGAATAAGGTTCTCTTTGGTGGGGCCTAGGAATCTCCATTTTATCAAGCAGGTTAGGTGATTTGCAAATCGATTGTCTTTCTGAAGCTACCTTTTTGAAGCTAACTTGTGCTTTGAATTGCTTCTTCAGAAATGTATTTAAAGAAAATCTCATTTTTTTCCCATTGCTGAGAATACTTCTTTTTTTATTGTTCATTGGGTTTAATGGTAAATATAAAAATATCAAGGGCTATTTATAAATGAAATAATATTTCATTACCTGTTCTTATTAGTAAAACAGTATTTGTCTATCCGTTTAAAGCAAAGCTGTGCTTTGAATTGTTTCTTCAGAAATATATTTAAAGAAAATCTCATTCCATTTTAATATATGCATGTATGTTCTTAAAGTATTCACATATTGCAACTAAATCTTTCATGAATATTTCCTGGTATCACTAAATAATTCTGGTTTTTTAGAACTTTCATTGCTTGCATGTTTTCTATCTTATCAATATACATTAATATAATTAAGGTATTTTATTACTGTAAATTTAAGTTGTTTCTAATATTTCTACCATCTTTGGTATATTTGAACAAAATTCCTTATTATTTAGTGAGGATAATTTCTAATGTTGAGAAATATAAAGTCTAAAACATTGTCCAAAAAATACAAAAGTCTAAAAATATAAAGCCAAAATGAAAATACTTAAAGATATATATATATATATATATTCTTATTATTTTGTCTTTTGGAAAATCTATATAAATGCACATTCCCTGCAGTAATGTATGACTTACTTTTTTTTTTTTTAATCTTATCAAAGACTGGGATATATACTTCATGCAAGGGTAGGATATAATATAAGATACAGTTTTGCATTGTGGGGATTTTGTCAGTAATTTTATATAAATATATGACCACAATTTCAAAACTATATTCCATGAGACAATAGACAAAATGGCTTTGTGTTCTAAAAACTTTAGAAAGCACTAAATATGAGATGTTCCTTTTGGGGATTCAAAATTGCACATTTTCTTAATAAAGACTAAATAACTTATAGTAAATAAATACATTGGAACCAAGCTAAACAGTGCTTCCAAGACTCAATGGAACACAAAATTCTTTCCTAATGTAACATACCGTAATTTGGATATGTCATAGAATAAAGATTAGAATATGAAATCCTTGTCAGGTCTATCTTAGAAATAACCATATGGTATGGTCAAGGAATTTAGAATTATTTATTTTACTAGTGTGCATTGATAAGAAGATTAATCTCTGCATGATGTCCTAAAACACAAGTTGGCCTATATTGTGAATGAATGTATTAAGTGTTTGGGTCTTAAATGACTTTTGACTGTATATGCATTGAAAATAATTGCACTTGCTCATTCACGAAAACTATGTAGAGACACTTTTTTTTATGAGTTGGCTATTTTTTGCTTTTCTAGGTATAAAACACTGACATTTTAGTTTGTTTTTCAATTCCTTGAAACTAGCTCAACATTTTAAAATAAAAATTATTTTACTTGAATTATTATCAGAATATCAAATGTTGGTGAGGATGAGAGCAGCTGGAACTTTAACACACTAGTGTTAAGAAGGTATTTTTTAGGGGCACCTGGGTGGCTCAGTCAGTTTGGAGTCCCACTCTTGGTTTTGGCTCAGGTCATGATCTCAGGGCTGTGAGATCAAGCCCCATGTCTAGTTGGCTTGGTGCTCAGTACGTGTCTGCCTGAGATTCTCTCCCTCTCCCTTCCCTTCTGTCCCTCTACTCACTCACATGCTCTCTCTCAATCTCTCTTTCTCTCTTGGATACATAAATAAACTCTTAAAAATGTATATTTGTATAATCACTGTGGAAAACATTAAGGCATTATCAGGAAAAGGTGAGATATCTACAATATATTACCAACAATTCAACTCCCAGCCATATCCCTTGAAAAACACTTGCATATATACCCTTGAGAAATTGTCGCATATGGGTACCAGGAAACAGAAGCATATAAAAGATTATTTCTAACAGAACTGTTTGTAATTTTAAGAGAACAAGCAAACAAAAACCTTGAGTCAATGCCATGAACAGAAGATGCGATATATAAATGGTATTATGTTCATCCAATGGAATACCACAGAGCAGTGAAAATGAATAATGATGAATCTAGCAATACAATGGAGAACACTTTAAGTATATACTCCTTAAAAAATATAGACTTTACAAATTCCAATCATATAAGATCAAAACAGGCAAAACAGTGATTTTTCCATGAGAGATACAAATATATATGGTAAAACTATAAATAAAATAGCAATGTCCTTCTGGGACATGGAAGGAAAAGAGGGTGGAATTTTGGAGGGGCACATGTGAAACTTCAATTGCTTTTTTAACGATCTCCTTCTTAAACCGGTGGTGAGTTAATGGATGTTTATTTTTATTCTTTACACATCTTTATTATTTATATATATTATAAATATAATTTTACTGTTAGGATTCAGTACAGTCTTAAAAAGTTACAAAAGTTTATTACATGATTTTTAAAAAATTTATTACAAGTTAGTTTCATGACCTTGAATAAATCTAACACCATATGACCTGGTAAGAATTTTTCGGAAAAGACTAAGGACATCATATAGAATTAATGACTTCAAATATTGCATGATTTGAGGAATAGTACACAGAAGAAGTGATTCTCCCATTCCTATTTCCTATTTTAAGAGAAAAATAATGTTGGTATTCATATGTATCTATATATCTATAGTTAGAGGTATATAGATAAGCATCTGTTATATTTTCAATGCATATATCAAATACCTATAATTCTAGATGCTGTTTTAGACATTTGAAATACATGGTGAATCCTTTCTATTGGAGTTTACATTCTAGTAGGAAGACAATAGAATATAAACATAACACATAAATATGGTTATGGTAGGTGTGCTTTGGAGGAAGAAAAATAGAGCAGGGTAAAAAGGTTGGGTGTGCTGAGAGGAGGTGTGGTGATTTTTAAAAGCAGTCCGAGTAGGCTTTTATTTGGTTCAAAGCAGTTCCTCACCCCAAGAATTTTACATGAGAGTCGGAATACTCCTAGAAGGTAAGTTATCACTTATCTCTATTGCTGGGATTAGTTAGCTATTAGTTTAAGCCAACGAGGCCTTACTAAGAGTGGGACAGAGAAAGAAAAGTATATGAAGAAGAAAACATACATAGGGGAGGAAGATCAGCAAAAAACATCAGCTACATTGTTTTTTTTTGTTTTATTTTGTTGTTGTTATTGTTTACTGGCAGGTCATCTATGCCAAATATCACCACATACGGTTGAAGATGGTCCTTTAAAACTCAGTGATTCTGATTGTTACAAATCTGAATTCTGCAACAACTAAAAAGACCAGTACAAAAAATTATGTTTTCATGTCCTGTTTCCTCCTGATAAAATTAACTATTCATTTTTAAAAGGCAGTACTTTTCCCTCAGAAAAGCCTGATCTCGAGCTTTAGAAGAAACCTCTCGTTTCTTCCATAAGATGACCGATACCACCTGAAGCTACCCTAGAGGTTGTGTACAGACTGGAACAGAAAATGAGGGTTTTGAAGGGGCGGAGGGGTGGAAAGTTGGGAGGAACCAGTTGGTGGGTATTAGAGAGGGCACGGATTGTGTGGAGCACTAGGTGTGGTGCAAAAACAAGGAATACTGTTATGCTGAAAATAAAAAATAAAATAAAATAAAAAAAATTAAAAAAAATTAAAAAAAAAAAAAGGGATGGAAATCAGCCTTTGCCTTACCCTCCCTCCCAACCCCTTTGAACATGAAGCAAAGGAATGTCTTGATAGAAGGAGAAGGGGAGGGACCCAAATATAAAAGAAGGGAGTTTACCAGTCTGGATGATGAGAATACTGGATGGGCAGTTTGGGACATGTTTTCTACTCAGTCTTGTATTTATATTTAAGGTCGTAAACATTTTGCAGCCTTTTCCTTACTTTTAAAATAAAGGAGCTGGATGATCCTGAAGATTTTTTGAACTTTAGAGTGCTATAATTTCAATATAAATGATCTTAATAAATAATTTATAATTGTCAACTATATAAGCCTTTCATCTATGACCAGATAGATAATCTACCCTAGTTAAGAATCCTAATTAATCCAGGAATGAAAAGCAAGAGTTAAACTTTCTAGACTGTTTACTGGGGGACGGAGGTTGCATTTTGTATAATTATATTATTTAACTCCTCTAATAGTGACTTGTGAAAAATTAAAATGTCTACTCATTTCTTAATCAATTCAGGAACTACTTGTGGACACCCACTGCATGTCAGGTACCATTAAGTGCAGAGGACATATGTGTGCAAATAAGCCCACTATCTTGTCTTATCTTTGTTTAATTTTCTTGGTGTGATGTAGAGAAGTCATTTCTTTTCCAAGCAGCCTGAGCCTATATATTTGAAAACATGATAAATTCATTTACATGAGGGAGGCAGATGTGAACAATGTGAAAGTTGTTCTGTTTGAATTATTGTGCTGTATTACCTATAGAAATGTTTTATGTCTCGTCATATTTCAATATTTACTGTAGAAAATCTATGAAAAAGCAAAACCTGTCAATTGCTGGTATTTATGATAAACTTTAAGAAAGGAAAATAAAAGCAATTGTACCAATTTAAAGAAGAACTCCACATTTCCCAGCCTATGCAACAATAATGATTTACATCTGTTATTATCTAAAGTCAAATGGCTCCTAGAATCTTACGCTGATTGTCATCACTGAAGACAACATAGAAACAAATGCCCAGATCAAATCGTTAAGTGCTGTCAGAGACACTAAAGGTCTTTGACAGATTGCAGTATATGAGCTAAGAACACATATATTTAACTCCACTTAAAGGACCATGGTTCTCACCAACAGATCCTTTTGAAATATGAAATATTTAGGGAAGATATGAGCATTTAAAATGTGTTTTACACATTTGAAAAATCTTATTGAAATACCTGAAAATTTCGTATGCAGTCCATAGATTAAAGAAATGAATTAGAATTGGTTGGCTTGAAATGCACTAGAATAATTCAGGAGAATTGGGGCTTTTAAAACTGACATAAATCAATGAGCATACTTACTCAGGATTATCTACGGGCAGGAAACAATCAATGAGTTGGGTGGAATGCTTTCTGAAAGCACAGCACCTTTCTTAGTTTACAGTCTAATATTAGTTTCTTTGAAAAAGGAGATTTTTTAGACAAAGCATTTTAGCCTCAATTTTTGGTCTAGCTGAGAGGAGAGAAAATAGCTTTTCCCAGGATAACTAGCAAATGCTTATTACATTTCTAGGCCCAAAATGTGTAAAGTGCAAAGAGGCTTCAGTAAAACCCTTGTCAAATCTTTCTCTCTTTTTCTTTAAGTCTTTCCTTGTAGGTTGATTTTTAACTGAGAATTGATTTTAACTGACCTAGCTGTAGGGTTGGTCACTGAAGGTGGGTCACTAGGGCTAAAGTATTCCCACAGAGGTGAGGAGGATTTTTAAAAATGACCGTTGGAGATAAAGCACTGCAAGTATCAGAATGAGTCCTGTTTGACAAATCAGTGCTGACTAGTAGCATTTTCCTCTCTCCTCACATTTCCTTTTTGACTGCTTTTTTTTTTTTAAGTTTGCTGTGTGTGTGTGTGTGTGTGTGTGTGTGTGTGTGTGTGTGTGTGTGTTATTTTACCTTAGTAAATTAATTTGGTTTAACTTATCATCAATTATTAGATCATCCATGTAAGGGTCAGTGTTCACTAGTATCTTCAACACCATTTGATATGTCATTTAAAAAAATAGTCGATAGCAAGTATTGTGACTTTTGCTATTCTTGGGTATTCCAATTACATATCACTACTCAACATTTTACCCTAAAACCCAGAAACTCAAAACAACTATTGATTTGGATTATAATTTTGGGAATCAGGAATTGGGTAAAGACTCAGCCAGGCAGTCTGTGCCTGTTCCTCCTGGCATCAGTAGGGTGGCTGGGAGTGAACAACCCATTATTTTCACGCATACACACACACACGTGTTTGGAGCCTTGCTACTTTGTAGACTTGCTCTCTCTTCACATGCATCTCATTCTGTAGGATATCTCCAACTGACTTGAGGATCCTGAAGGTGATCTTAGAGAGTCAGGTTTTTAATATGGTGGCTACCTTTCCCCAGAGTAGGTATTGCAAGAGACTTGGCAGAAGCTCCAAGGCTTATGACCCACCCCTAGAGGATATGCAGTGTCATTTCTGTCATATACCATTGATCAAAAGGAGTCACAGACCCTATACACATTCCAGGGAAGGTAAAACTAGGCTTATCCTCTCTATGGGGAGTGTCGCCACGAACTCATGAAACTCTTAATCTACAACACTGATATTCATACTTGCTCTCCCATATAATCTTCTAATTAGCTTTTTTGAAATAGGTATATCCCAGAATGTAACTTTTGTTATAGTAGAAATAATGTTTTTTTAAGAATAACGTTGGAATTAAATCCCGTGTAAAAAAGAAAACCACAGGCCCCAAATGGTGTCACTTAGGCCAAGTCCTTAAACCAGGGCTTAATACCTAATGTAATTGAAGTTTTAACTTCCCCAGAAATGTAGTCCTAGCTAGCCAATCAGTTATTTTCTGATCAATGGCAATGAAGTAATCTGCACTGGGGCCCTTTCCATTCTCCAAAGGAAGATGAGGTAATCTGTAGATAAGATCCTGTTTTCTCCCTAAGGGAAAGCAACCTTGCCTAGAACAATCCTTTTGTTTTGCTAATAACTTCCTTGCTCCAACCTTGTTCCTATGAAAACCTTCCATTTTGTACAACTCCTTAGAACTTCTCCTCTACTTCCTAGATGGAATGCTAAACGATTCATAAATTGTGTTAAAAAGCCAGTTAGATTGTCAGTTACTCAATTGAATTTTGTTTTTTAACATCTACTTCTTCTTACTCTCTATGTAACTTTCATTATTTGAAATATCTGAACCTCAAATTTCTCATATAGAAATGTGTATGAAAACATTTTTGAGAAAGAGAAGGAAATCAGAAAATGTTCCTGATGTGTGTAATGTAGCGCCTGGCATAAAAAAAAAAAAAAAAAGTAAATTTCAGTTTTCTAGTCCTTTCCTTCTGTTTTTTTCCTCAGATGAGTGGTTTTCTCTGACAGAAATGACAGCTATAGCTTGAAAACTCTTACTCCAATCTGTTCTGAATGCAATCTGTCCTGAATACAGCTATTGAGGACATCTTTCTAAAGTATTTCTTTAAAACGTGATTCATGTTTCAAGATGTTTTGTGATGCTATATGAAAATCTAATAAAACCTAATCCATCTGAACAGTTGGGACCCCCCAATAGTCTATCTCCAAGTTGTCTTTTACAAGCTAACCAGCATGAGCCGAGATCAACATTGAACACTCAGTTCTCAATTAGTAACCATTTCTCAAGCTCATGCTAAGTTCCCTAAAATTACTATAGGTTCCTGAGATATAAATATGAATAAGACATGTCTTTCCCCATGCTACATTTTGCATCTTATGTTCTTAGCTGAAATTCTGGCTAACTCTTGAGCCTAATGTGGTTACCACCCATACATTGTATTCATAAATTAAAATCTAAAAGATGAGTACCTTCCTAGCTCTTCCTGCCTTTCAAGTATCTTGACCATCAACATTTATGTGAATTCTTTTCTTATGCTTCCACCTCCCATTTTACCATCTTTCCTTGTTTGACTTTTATTACTGTCAGCCATATTTCTACCTCTATTTCCTAATAAGACAACTTATAAATGACTTTGAACCTCTATGCTCCCCATCAAAACAAGCCTTGCAGTCACCTCATATTCATGTACTGCTCTAAGGATATTTTTTTTTTACCTGGTTCATTTCATCTCTAAGGGAAAAATTCAGCTATTCTATTCTCTCCCGTTACCTTATAGGTACCTATCAAACTCTTATATATGTGTCTTTTTTCCATAGATGACCAAATCAAAATTAATACTCCCTCTCTCTGGAAACCACCATAACTTTGGATCATTGTCTTATATTTCAGTTATTTGCATGTATATCTCCTATGAGTTATATTCAAATCTAGCTTTTTCTTATATTTCAATCCTTTGGAATAAAAGGTATATTAATATGTATAATCAATATGTAGAAAAATATGAATGAACCATTTTCACCAGTATAAGGTAAATAAGGTAAGTTAATTATTTAACAAATTATTTTTATATAACTTAATTTCTAATATTTTCATTTAGATATGACTTGCACACGATTAAGAATAATTCTAATCAATTTATATGATATAGCAATAGCTAGTAATAACATATATATACACAAAAATAAGAGTAAATATGATGAAAGAATGGGATATGACTGTAAAGATGAAAATTTAAAAAGATTTTAAAAAAGGAAAAAAAAAGAAAACATAAATTCTATAACCCAAATTATGGGCCCAGAGCACTTTTGCTGCACAGCTCTGCTTATATCCCAAATAACCATGTGAACTAGTTTTAATATCTGCTTCTCTTATTAATTTTTGAATAAAAATTCTTGACACAAGTAAAAAAAAATAAATAAAAAGGGAATTGATAAGATAAGAAGTTGGTTGAAAAAAGAAAGGAAAAAAAAGAGAGAATGTGATCAGGTGGGAGACTAGAACAAAGCCATACACTAGATTTAAGGTATATTTTTGTCTGTTAGAAGAAACTGTATCCCAAAACTTTAGAGAAACAAAAACTTACATATATATACAAAAAATAAGGTCAAATACAATGAAGAGATAGAATATGACTGTAAAAATGAAAATTAAGAAAGATTTTTAAAAAGGAACTGATAAGATGTTTGAAAAAGGAAAGAAGAAAAATTCAAAAAATAGAAAAAGAAAAAATTAAGAAAATCTAAAAAATTAACTTTGAAGGACGTAAGAATCATGGGGAAAAAGCCATGAATTCCATGCTCTATTCCCTTAGCACCGGAGTTTTGCAGTTCTCGTTGATTGGTAAACTTGGTCTTGGGTAGATGTCCTTGCTGATTGTCTGGGGGAGGGACCTGTTGCAGTGATTCTCAAATGTCTTTGTCCCAGATGGAATTGCACCGCTCTTGCTGGGGGTCAGGCCTAGTAATTTGCCTGGGTTTGCTCTTTCTAGCTTTCTCTGAAAGCTTTCTGTACAGCTTCAGAGGATGAAAATGAAAATGGCAGTCTCCCAATCTCTGGCCATGGAGGAGATGAGAACTTAGGGTCCCACTCCTTAATGAGCCCTCCGAGAAAAGCAGTCAATCACTCCTGTCTCCCTGGTCTCTGGCCATGCTACATGCTCACCTGACCTGTAACTGAGCATTTCTATCTCTGGCACATGACCCTGTTTGGAGGCTCCAAAGCCAGCAGATTCCTGCAGTGTTCTCCCATGCAGCTATTCCCAGGGGAAGAAGAGTCTCCCCAGATCTACCACTTGTTGGGTCCCTGCTTAAAGAGTGGTGGCCCAACTGTGCCACAGATCACAGTTTATGGCAACCCCAAGCTGAGACTCCCTTCCTTTGCTCCATCTTTACAGCCAGCTTCCCCACTCTGATACCTGGGAGCTCTGCCATAGTGATGTATCCCCAGTCTTTCTGTGACCCCATGAGTTCTGAGACCACACTGTCCCAGGGAGTGTTTCACCCCCACTTAGCCTCTGGAGCAACATCACATAGTGGAACAGACTTCTAAAAATTCTATTTCATGCTCTGCTGTTCTATCACTTGCCAGAAGCTGGCTAACTGAGGCTCCCTCTCTGCTGTGGTCTATCATCCCAAATATTGCCTCAGATTCATTTCTCCACAAGTCCTTCCTTCCAAAAAAGTGGTCACTTTTCTGTTCATAGAATTGTTGTCATTCTTTTCTTTGATCTCCTGTTGACTTTGTAGGCATTTAGAATGGCTTGATAACTATCTAGCTGAATTCCTGGGACTACATAAAATTTAGGTCTCCTACTCCCACCATTTTGCTCCTCCCCTAGAAAATAATTTTTAATCAAGCGTTTAAAAATGTAAAATTTCATCTGTGGCAAGCTACAAAGGAAAACTACATGGGTTATATTTTCTTATAATATTCTGATTTGACCTTAGGGAGAAAGACATGAAACTTTCCCCTGAAAAGTTACATTCAAGCTGAAATATGAAGAATTCATAAGCATTTATAAGATGCTGAGTGCAAAGAGGATCACACAGAGACAAAGTAGAAAAAAAGTCCTATGGAAGGAGGAAGCATGAACAAGCAGAGTGGACAAGAAGGACTCACAGAAGATGAGTCTGATACAAATATAGGTATAGTAGTGTGGATGGAAATAATATAACAGATTTAGGTAAGGAGGATAGTAGGGAAGATACTATAGAAGATTTTATATACATGTTAAAGAGCAGTATGAAGCCACCAAAAGTTTAAATCAGGAGAGGGGTCACGAAGGAGTCTTCTGGTTCCATTATTTGGTCTGTGGGTATGTGAATGAGTGTGGCTGTGAGATGATGAAGTTTGAACCTGTCTGGTAATTTTCTAAAAATGGAGAAATAGGGTAAAACTGATGTAGCTTTTCAAAAGATAAGATATGGGGAAGGATGATAGGATTACAAACAGACTTTCTTTCATTAATTCATACATTTAAGAAACATTTAAGAATTTAAGAAATTGATTGCCCTTAGAGATTTCTGCACTATGCAACTAGCTGAATGGTGTTACATTTTGCTTGAGAAGGGGAAGCACTGACATGTAAAGGCCTAGAACTTCTTTGAGCTAACACACATGGGCCTAAAACTCTACAGTGAAGAATAAAGATGATGAACGTTAAACTTCAGGCTAAATGAGACTAACAGGCCAGTAACAGCACTCTCACTGAAACGTGTTGTTTTATCCTCCTGGAACAGAAACACAAATCAAGCACAGTGGTTTTGACATCTATTGTTTTAGTAGTACTTGCTTCTTCACCTTTTTCTCTGTTCTCTGTAGCTAAGCACACTAAGGATCAGGAATTGTAAATTGTAAATTTTCTCCTTCAAATCAGTTCTTATTGCCTTCATTTACTTAGTGAACAAGAATGAGCATTTAGAATGTATTTTGTTACTTGAATTTTTTTTTTCAATTTTGTGTTCATGTAGACTAACGATAGTATTAGTAAGTGTGCATCAGGTATCCTTGAAGAGTGTGTGACAATGGGGAAGAACAGGCCCATGCCAGGTCATCTGATTCATATCTGGAAAAAGATTCACCCAGGTCTAAGACATTTGAGTCAACCCTCAGGCACCTCCCCTGTCCATTAAAGTTGAAGAAAACTGTGAAAGAACCTGTGAGAAAATGTTGGAACCTGGATTTTGTGGATTCCTCAATGAGCTAGCTATTCACCTGGAAACTTGGAGACAAAGTTGCCTTTGGAAGCTTTCAGAATTCCATTTTTGTTATGACTTAATGACATTTCATGGGTTGAATTGTGGTGCACAGGATGTGAGAGCCTCAGCCACCCTACAACTGATTGGATTTCTTGATTGAGAAGTTGATTATGGTTGACTTTCTTAGGATTCTTGCATTCAACTTGCCCTCTTCTTGTTTTTTTTTTTTTTTTTTTTTTTTTTTAATAAACATATATTTTTATCCCCAGGGGTACAGGTCTGTGAATCACCAGGTTTACACACTTCACAGCACTCACCAAATCACATGCCCTCCCCAATGTCCATAATCCCAACCCCTTCTCCCAAACCCCCTCCCCCCGGCAACCCTCAGTTTGTTTTGTGAGATTAAGAGTCACTTATGGTTTGTCTCCCTCCCAATCCCATCTTGTTTCATTTATTCTTCTTCTACCCACTTAAGCCTCCATGTTGCATCACCACTTCCTCATATCAGGGAGATCATATGATAGTTGTCTTTCTCTGCTTGACTTATTTCGCTAAGCATGATACGCTCTAGTTCCATCCATGTTGTTGCAAATGGCAAGATTTCATTTCTTTTGATGGCTGCATAGTATTCCATTGTGTATATATACCACATCTTCTTGATCCATTCATCTGTTGATGGACATCTAGGTTCTTTCCATAGTTTGGCTATTGTGGACATTGCTGCTATAAACATTCGGGTGCATGTGCCCCTTTGGATCACTACATTTGTATCTTTAGGGTAAATACCCAATAGTGCAATTGCTGGGTCATAGGGCAGTTCTATTTTCAACATTTTGAGGAACCTCCATGCTGTTTTCCAGAGTGGCTGCACCAGCTTGCATTCCCACCAACAGTGTAGGAGGGTTCCCCTTTCTCCGCATCCTCGCCAGCATCTGTCATTTCCTGACTTGTTGATTTTAGCCATTCTGACTGGTGTGAGGTGATATCGCATTGTGGTTTTGATTTGTATTTCCCTGATGCCGAGTGATATGGAGCACTTTTTCATGTGTCTGTTCGCCATCTGGATGTCTTCTTTGCAGAAATGTCTGTTCATGTCCTCTGCCCATTTCTTGATTGGATTATTTGTTCTTTGGGTGTTGAGTTTGCTAAGTTCTTTATAGATTCTGGACACTAGTCCTTTATCTGATATGTCGTTTGCAAATATCTTCTTCCATTCTGTCAGTTGTCTTTGATTTTGTTAACTGTTTCCTTTGCTGTGCAAAAGCTTTTGATCTTGATGAAATCCCAATAGTTCATTTTTGCCCTTGCTTCCCTTGCCTTTGGCGTTGTTCCTAGGAAGATGTTGCTGCGGCTGATGTCGAAGAGGTTGCTGCCTGTGTTCTCCTCAAGGATTTTGATGGATTCCCTTCGCACATTGAGGTCCTTCATCCATTTTGAGTCTATTTTTGGGTGTGGTATAAGGAAATGGTCCAATTTCATTTTTCTGCATGTGGCTGTCCAATTTTCCCAGCACCATTTATTGAAGAGGCTGTCTTTTTTCCATTGGACATTCTTTCCTGCTTTGTCGAAGATTAGTTGACCATAGATTTGAGGGTCTATTTCTGGGCTCTCTATTCTGTTCCATTGATCTATGTGTCTGTTTTTGTGCCAGCAGGAGTGGCAATCCTTATATCAGATCAATTAGATTTTAAGCCAAAGACTATAATAAGAGATGAGGAAGGACACTATATCATACTCAAAGGGTCTGTCCAACAAGAAGATTTAACAATTTTAAATATCTATGCCCCCAATGTGGGAGCAGCCAACTATATAAACCAATTAATAACAAAATCAAAGAAACACATCAACAATAATACAATAATAGTAGGGGACTTTAACACTCCCCTCACTGAAATAGACAGGTCATCCAAGCAAAAGATCAGCAAGGAAATAAAGGCCTTAAACGACACACTGGACCAGATGGACATCACAGATATATTCAGAGCATTTCATCCCAACGCAACAGAATACACATTCTTCTCTAGTGCACATGGAACATTCTCCAGAATAGATCACATCCTCGGTCCTAAATCAGGACTCAACCGGTATCAAAACATTGGGATCATTCCCTGCATATTTTCAGACCACAATGCTCTAAAGCTAGAACTCAACCACAAAAGGAAGTTTGGAAAGAACCCAAATACATGGAGACTAAACAGTATCCTTCTAAAGAATGAATGGGTCAACCGGGAAATTAAAGAAGAATTGAAAAAAATCATGGAAACAAATGATAATGAAAATACAACGGTTCAAAATCTGTGGGACACAACAAAGGCAGTCCTGAGAGGAAAATATATAGCGGTACAAGCCTTTCTCAAGAAACAAGAAAGGTCTCAGGTACACAACCTAACCCTACACCTAAAGGAGCTGGAGAAGGAACAAGAAAGAAACCCTAAGCCCAGCAGGAGAAGAGAAATCATAAAGATCAGAGCAGAAATCAATGAAATAGAAACCAAAAAAACAATAGAACAAATCAACGAAACTAGGAGCTGGTTCTTTGAAAGAATTAATAAAATTGATAAACCCCTGGCCCGACTTATCAAAAAGAAAAGAGAAAGGACCCAAATAAATAAAATCATGAATAAAAGAGGAGAGATCACAACTAACACCAAAGAAATACAAACTATTATAAGAACATACTATGAGCAACTCTATGGCAATAAATTTGACAATCTGGAAGAAATGGATGCATTCCTAGAAACATATAAACTACCACAACTGAACCAGGAAGAAATAGAAGGCCTGAACAGACCCATAACCAGTAAGGAGATTGAAACAGTCATTAAAAATCTCCAAACAAACAAAAGCCCAGGGCCAGACGGCTTCCCGGGGGAATTCTACCAAACATTTAAAGAAGAACTAATTCCTATTCTCCTGAAACTGTTCCAAAAAATAGAAATGGAAGGAAAGCTTCCAAACTCATTTTATGAGGCCAGCATCACCTTGATCCCAAACCACCAAAAAAGAGAGCTATAGACCGATATCCTTGATGAACACAGATGCGAAAATACTCAACAAAATACTAGCCAATAGGATTCAACAGTACATTAAAAAGATTATTCACCACGACCAAGTGGGATTTATTCCAGGGCTGCAAGGTTGGTTCAACATCCGCAAATCAGTCAATGTGATACAACACATCAATAAAAGAAAGAACAAGAACCATATGATACTCTCAATAGATGCTGAAAAAGCATTTGACAAAGTACAACATCCCTTCCTGATCAAAACTCTTCAAAGTGTAGGGATAGAGGGCACATACCTCAATATCATCAAAGCCATCTATGAAAAACCCACCGCAAATATCATTCTCAATGGAGAAAAACTGAAAGCTTTTCCGCTAAGGTCAGGAACACGGCAGGGATGTCCATTATCACCACTGCTATTCAACATCGTACTAGAGGTCCTAGCCTCAGCAATCAGACAACAAAAGGAAATTAAAGGCATCCAAATCGGCAAAGAAGAAGTCAAATTATCACTCTTCGCAGATGATATGATACTATATGTGGAAAACCCAAAAGACTCCACTCCAAAACTGCTAGAACTTATACAGGAATTCAGTAAAGTGTCAGGATATAAAATCAATGCACAGAAATCAGTTGCATTTCTCTACACCAACAGCAAGACAGAAGAAAGAGATATTAAGGAGTCAATCCCATTTACAATTGCATCCAAAACCATAAGATACCTAGGAATAAACCTAACCAAAGAGACACAGAATCTATACTCAGAAAACTACAAAGTACTCATGAAAGAAATTGAGGAAGACACAAAGAAATGGAAAAATGTTCCATGCTCCTGGATTGGAAGAATAAATATTGTGAAAATGTCGATGCTACCTAAAGCAATCTACACATTTAATGCAATTCCTATCAAAGTACCATCCATCTTTTTCAAAGAAATGGAACAAATAATGCTAAAATTTATATGGAACCAGAAAAGACCTCGAATAGCCAAAGGGATATTGAAAAAGAAAGCCAACGTTGGTGGCATCAGAATTCCGGACTTCAGGCTCTATTACAAAGCTGTCATCATCAAGACAGCATGGTACTGGCCCTCTTCTTGTTTTTAAGAGAACTTTTTCTCGATAGCCCTACCTGTTTAACATCATAATTATAGATTCCTTTATTCACTTTGTTACACATGTAACAACCTGATATTGTACTTTTCCATTTGAGGAGAAAACTCAGCTTGTTAACAGTTAGAATGATTGTTCTAGATTCTTCCACGACCAGTATACTTGTGACAATTAATTGATTTGTGTTAAGGAATTTTAATTGATTGTATGATGATACTTTTCAAAGTATATAAATCTTAGCCTCTGGGACATATATTGTTAATGTTTACCTTATCTCTAGTCTTTTCAAATGAATGTTTAATATTTGAGTCAAATTACTATATCTATTTGCCCCATTTTGAGCTTTACTATAAATCAGCAAAAACACATTAAATTAAACTACATGGGATTGGAATGTAAAGCAATTTATATACTTATTGATTTGAAAATATGAAATTATGGGCCTTTTAAATTGAAATACATTACAAGTGATGTAAGCCTACTGCAAATTAGATTCCTTAAAATTAACTTACCTGTTTACTTGTTAGAATTGATTTATGTCTTAGTTCTTGATGAGGCCAGTACTGGACAGATATAATATTACTTGTCTTACAAATATTTCATAATTAGAACTCTTTAGTCATTTTGTCAGGAGTTTTGTGCTATCCTCTTTTATTCTGAATAGTGTTTATTATTCCTTAGAATGATTTTCTTTTCTACCTGCATGGTATCAATTTTAATATCACAAAAGCAAGAGAAGCAAGTTGATTTAGTGATCTTATTAAGGAAGTTTTGCAATCCACATTTTCTTCATTTAATTGGAGGTACATTCCATTTTATAGCCCCACAGATGTTATGTCAAAATAACCAATAACAACACACTTAATTTAATAATAGTCATTTTATAAATATCAGTTTGAAACTATGTCAAGTCTTATGATTATCTTCAGTTTTCTAGCTATTCATATACATGCGTTATTATAAGAAACAATTATTGTATTGAAGATTGTGTCTGCTAATTTTTTTCTATTTGTAAGTTGATGGAAGTAAGAATTTTCAAAAGAAACATACACACAAACTAAAAAACAATTATTAGTTGGCTTTTCCTTGGCAGTAAATGAAACAAAACATTATTTTAAAGGGAAGATGGAAGTGACTGAAAAGACTGTTTAGAGTTGAACTCCTCTGCATGAAGGCCATCCACCCCAAGCCTATCAATCACATATCACTACCAGCCAATCTTCACAGACTGTAATTTCTCTAGCAAAAGATAAGGCAATGAAGCCATCCCAGCTTTGATGAAACTTTTATGAAGGAAAATTTATACTAGTTGTACCTGATGCTCAGTTGGGAGCTGATTAAATGATTTATATTTTGCCTGATCAGACAGCCAGGCAGATTAAAAATTGTGGCAATCCCCTTTCAGAGTACACATTTTTGTCTTCAGGTCATTGCTGAAAGAAATTGTGAATGTGGTTCAAGGACAGCTCAGCACTTTGTACTTTCTGAAGGCAAGTCATTACTTAAGTGGTTGGATGTGTATTTCTAAGAGCAATACTTTGAAAGCTGACTTTCCCCTATAATTACAGCTCTGCCAAATAAGATGTTAATTTAGAATTGTTTGGAGTTTTAAGAGACAGGGCATACATTGAATTTACTGAAATATCTTCTAGAAGTCTTAGCTTTCAATTTGAAGACACATACAGCTTCAAATTAGGATTTTGAGGATGCCAATCATTTGCTTGGAAACTGGAAAAGAACTGAAGCCCATCAGCAGAACAAATCTGACTAAATGAAGGCAGGAATAGGAGAACCTTGTTAGGCAGGAAGAATCTGCTACACATTATGGGCCAGGAAGGCAATGATGGATTCTGGAAAGGCAGAAAGACTTAAAAAATTTTTTTCAGCTACTATTTATTATTCTGATACAATTTCTGATGAATTAAGAATACAATAATAATACAAATTCTGATGAATAAAGATGAATTAATCAACAATGTTTAAATAAGTCATTTAAGTGAATATCAGTAACAACATTTATTGGGGATTCACCTTATACAGAATTCAGTAGGTTTGGAGATTTAAAGAAATAAGTTATAATAGGCCTCAGATTTGCTGTCAGAAGGGTTCTTTTACCAGAGATAGATTTGGGGCATTTTTGCTAAGGGAACAGGACAAAAAAGCAGTTCATACATGGTTCGTCCCTGTCTTCACTGATGACATTGCCATTGTTGTTTGCATGGATTTGTAACTCTAAGCTTAGCTCATTGGATGATGATGATGATGATGACATCTCTACCTCACTGCATGATTGGTTTTTATTCATTTCTATTCCCAGTGTCTACAACACTGCCTGGAACAGAGTAGATTCTCCATAAACATTTGTTGTGTGATTGGAAGAATGAATAAATAAAGCAAGGAAGTCATTAATAATCTTAGTAATCAGAGGTCATAGATTTTCTAGGGGATTGGAATCCAAGCAGGGAAAAAAAGAAGAGAGATTTTAATTGAATCAAGGTAGGCATCTTACTCCTTGGGCCTACTATAAGAGATCATAGATTGGGTGGCTTATTAACAGCAGAAATTTATTTCTTACAGGTTGGGAACCTAGGAAGTCCAAGATCAAGGTGCCAGAAGATTCAGTGTCTGGCAAGAGTCTACTTCGTGGTTCACAGTGGTTTTCTCACTGTAAACTCACATGACTGAAGGGGCAAGGGAATACATCAATGTCTCTTATTAAAGCAGTACTCCCATTCATGAGGGTACCACATTCATAATCTAATCACGTTACAAAGGCCCCACTTCCAAATACCTTTACTTTGGAGATTGGTTTCAACATATGAATTTTATTTATTTTTATATATACATTTTTTTAAGATTTTATTTATTTATTTGACAGAGATCACAAGTAGGTGGAGAGACAGGCAGAGAGAGGGAAACAGGGCACCTGCTGAGCAGAGAGCCTGATGCGGGGCTCGATCTCCAGACCCTGGAATCATATGACCTGAGCCGAAGGCAGAGGCTTTAACCCACTGAGCCACCCAGGTGCCCCTCAACATATGAATTTTAAATGACACAAACTTTCAGTCTATAGCAGTTGGTGAAAGACTCCACAGTATAAACCACCTACCAGGATTCCATACAGTTGTACTTTTCAAATTGGACTATTTGAGTACTTAAGGCAATATAGTAGTGTAGATGGATTTTTTTATCGGGAGTATTTGATGACATTTCCAAAACTGTTAATTTTTTTCAACAGTCAGTGATTAAAATATGCTCAAATTTGAGCCCACCTATTAAATAGAACAAAATAAAAAAAAAGTATTTATGAATTTGTAAGTTAAAATGAGAATTTAATTAAATTTCTCACTTGCAATCATCTTCTTGGCCTGTACCTCTACACATCTTGTGGACAAAGGTTCATTCTTCTCTAACATTAGGTGTATTTCATCCACCAAGAATTTATGTGGCAACTAAAGTGAAAATGTTAGTAAAGACTACTGTACTATAATTCTAATACAGACTGAAGGTCTTGGGAGAGGTTTGCATTCTCTGTAGATCAGGGTGGGGGGTTAGTTAATACTGTCAGTGACTGGTTTGGGAGTCATGAAAAGTGGGTTTGGAAATTGAAGGCAGAGTCTAATAATCCCTTGTTCTTTTTCTCATGCATTTCAGGAAGTATGGGGCTCAATTTAATATATGATTTTGTTTATTTGTGGGTTTTCCTCAATTAACTTGGACTACTTGAGATATTTTTAGGCTTTATTTGTCAACAAATAAATACCTCATCTCTCCCTACTCTGTTCTGTGCTCCAATAGAGGTTAAATTAATAATGGTGGCCTAGTATAGCCATACTAGATAATATCTGAAGAATTTACATCTGGTGGCCATTTACATTGTACCCCTGCTATACCTCAAAAACCCCTGAAAGAAGAAAATTAATTATATTTTTAGGGGTAATTATTCTTCAAAATTACTTGTAAAGTTGAACAGGAACAGATTTAATCATTTAGAATGCTGTCTGTTTTGGCATTGGACAATTGAGAAGAAACTTGGGTCATTCTGGTCACTTATAAATAAGCCTTACATATGTCTAATGGAGGAATATATATATATTCTCATATATTCAGGGTTAGCAGAAACCTATTTGTTTAAAAAAAAGAGAGAACATAAATGGGCTATCATGCTATAGGTTTCTGGCTCAGTACGGCAGGTCAACTTTAAGATGCTGTAAAAGCTAAAAGAGATAAGGAGCATCTCGAAATGAGGACAGGATTGCCTACTGGATTCCTGACATGAGGTACCAGTTACATTGTATACGGGTGTTTTTTATGAGCACCATCAACATATTTAGTCATAAAATTGAAAAGGTGTAAATGTTATGCAAGAGTCCTAGAGGATGCCATATTGAAACAACAGATGGATAAGATGTATTTAAGAGGCTCAAAGAAGTGACTTCCAAAATATTACATTTGAGAACTTTTTAGAATTTTTACATTTTTCATACCAACATTTTATTTGTAAATTCATATTTCATTTGGAAATAAATGTCATGAGCAATAATATGATGTTAATAAATGTTATTTTCATTTCTTATTTTCCCATTTCTTATTTTCTCCATTATAGAGGTATTTTGGAGAAGAAGTGGGAAAAGAACTCAGATGGAATATATACATATATGAAGTTATTTTACGAAAGTCACTGTTTTAAATTTAAAATATGGGGGCGCCTGGGTGGCTCAGTGGGTTAAAGCCTCTGCCTTCGGCTTAGGTCATGATCCCAGGGTCCTGGGATCAAGCCCCGCATTGGACTCTCTGCTTAGCAGGGAACCTGCTTCCTTCTCTCTCTCTCTCTCTGCCTACCTCTCTGCCTACTTGTGATCTCTGTCTGTCAAATAAATTTAAAAAAAATTAAAGTATGTTTACCAAAAGCAGTATGGTGTCCAGATACATAGTAGGGATAATTTGACTCTGAATTCCAATATTTTCTATATTAATGTAAACTATTCATGGTCAGTTAAACAATTTCTTTCCTCTCCTGTCCTTCCCCAATCTCTTTGGAAGCCTGTGAGTTAAAGCGATGTAAATGGCACATGCCTTTTGTGATTTGAATGATGAATAAGGTGACAGAGGTATTTTTGGATAGTTTAGTAGAGAATGCTTAAAATGATAATATTTATGCATCAATTTTCAAAGAACTGTTAGAAGTAGCATTCAAACACATTATAGGAGACAACTGGCAGACTCAGCTGGTAAACATGACCTTAGGGTTTTAAAGTTTGAGCCCCACATTGGGTGCAAAGATTACTTACAAATAAAGTCTTTAAAATAATAATAATAAAGTTAATAAATACGCAGCTAAACACTTCTCATACAAGTTTAAAAACTACTAGCTACCTATCTATCTATCATCATCTATTACTTTAATTCATTAACATACAGTGCAATATTGGTTTCAGGAGTAGAATTCAGTGACTTATCACTTACATATAACTGCCAGCACTCATTGCAACAAATGTCCTCTTTTTTTTTTTTTAAGATTTTATTTATTTATTTGACAGACAGAGAGCACAAGTAGGCAGAGAGGCAGGCAGAGAGAGAGGGGAACAAGCTTCCAGCTGAGCAGAGAGCCAACTCGGGGCTCGATCCCAGGACCCTGGGATCATGACCTGAGCTGAAGGCAGAGGCTTAACCCACTGAGCCACCCAGGTGTCCCAAATGTCCTCTTTAATACCTATCATCCAAATAGATCCCCCTTCGCCCACCTCCCTCCTTCAACCCTCAGTTTGTTCTCTATCATTAAGAGTATTTTACAGTTTGTTTTTCCCTCTGCTTCCGCCACCCATCTTCCCATATGTCCATTTGTTTTCTTTCTTAAATTGCACATATAAGTGAGATCATAAGGTATTTGTCTTTCTCTGATTGACTTATTTCACTTAACATAATACACTCTAATTCCATCTGCATCATTGCAAATGGCAAGATTTTCTTCTTTCTGATGCTTGGGTAATTGTACATTGCATCTATATACCACACCCTCTTTATCCATTCATCAGCCAATGGACACTTGGGCTCTCTGTAGTTTGACAATTGTTAATAATGCTGCTATACCCATGAGGGTGCATGTACCCTTTTGAATCTGTATTTTTGTATCCTTTGGGTAAATACTTAGTCATGCAATTGCTGGATTGTAGGGTTGTTTTATTTTTAACATTTTGAGGAACCTCCATACTGTTCTCGAGTGGCTCCACCAGGTTGCATTCCCCTAACAGTGAAGAGGGTTCCCCTTTCTCTGCATCCTCACCAACACTTGTTGTTTCCTGTGTTGTTAATTTTGGCCCTCCTAATAGGTATGATGTGGTATCTCATCATGGTTTTGATTTCTTTTTCTCTGATTATGAGTGATGTTGAGTATCTTCTCATACGTCCGTTGGCCATCTGGATGTCTTCTTTGGAAAAGTGTCTATTCACATCTTCTGCAACTTTGCTGAATTTATGTATTGGTTCTAGCAATGTTTTGGTGGAATTTTTTAGGTTTTCTATATAAAGAATCATGTTGTCTGCAAGCAGTGAAAGTTTGACTTCTTCCTTGCCAATCTGGATGCCTTTTATTTCTTTTTGTTGTCTGATTGCCGAGGCTAAGACTTCTAGTACGATGTTAAGTAGTAATAATGGTAAGTGTGGACATCCCTGCCTTGTTCCTGACCATTGAAGCAAAGCTCTCAGTTTCTTTCCATTGAGGATGATATTAACTGTGGGTCTTTCATATATGGCCTTTATAATGTTGAAGTATGTTTCATCTATCCCTGCTTTATTGAGGATTTTTATCAAGAATGGATGCTATATTATGTCAAATGCTTTTTCTGTATCTATTGACAAGATTATATGGTTTTTATCTTTTTTTTTTTTTTTTTTTTTTTTTTTTAGATAAGTCTGGGTAGGGGTTTATCAGTTTTGTTAATTCTTTCAAAGCACTGGCTCTGTTTTCTTGATCCATTCTGGTTTGTTTGTTTCTATATCACTTATTTCTGCTTTAATCTTCATTATTTCTTGTGTTCTGCTGGCTTTAGGTTTTATTTGCTGTTCCTTTTCTAGCTCCTTTACATGTAAGGTTAGGTTTTGTATTTGAGACTTCTTTTGCTTTTTAAGGAAGGCCTGTATTGCAATATACTTCCCTCTTAGGACAACCTTTGCTGAAGTCCAAAGGTTTGGACTGTCATGTTTTGATTTGCATTTGATTTGATTTGATTTGATTTGCACGTGCTTTTAAAATTTATTCTTTAATTTCCTTGTTAACCCATTCATTCTTTAGTAGAATGTTCTTTAATCTCCATGTATTTGTGGTCTTTCTAAATTTTTTCTTGTGATTGATGTCAAGTTTCATTGCGTCATGGTCTGAATATATGCACAGTATGATCTCAGTCTTTTTGTATGTATTGAGGGCTGATTTATATCAGTATATGATCTATTCTGGAGAATATTCTTTATGTATTTGAAAAGAATGTATGTTCTGCTGCTTTAAAATGAAATGTTCTGAATATATATGTTAAGTCCATCTAGTCCAATGTGCCATTCAAAGCCACTGTTTCCTTGTTGATTTTCTGCTTAGATGATCTATCCATTGCTGTAAGTGAGCTCTTAAAGTCCCCTACTGTTATTGCATTATTGTCAATGAGTTTGTTATTAATTGATTTATATATTTGAGTGTTCCCAAATTGGGGGCATATTTATTTACAACTGTTAAGTTTTTTTTTTCTTTTAATTTTTTTTAAAGATTTTATTTATTTATTTGACAGACAGAAATCACAAGTAGGCAAAGAGGCAGGCAGAGAGAGAGAGAGAGGAGGAAGCAGGCTCCCTGCTAAGCAGAGAGCCTGATGTGGGGCTCGATCCCAGGACCCTGGGATCATGACCTGAGCGGAAGGCAGAGTTTAACCCACTGAGCCACCCAGGTGCCTCTGTTAGGTCTTCTTGATGGATAGACCCTTTAATTATGATATAATAGTCTTTGTCATCTCTTGTTATAGTCTTTGTTTTAAAATATATTTGATATAAGTATGGCTACTCTGAATTTTTTTGATATCCATTAGCAGGATAGATTTTTCTCTATCCCCTTAGGCAGGTGTCTTTAGGTCTAAAATGAGTATTTTGTAGGCAGCATATAGATGGATCTTGTTTTTTGTTTTTGTTTTTTTTCCTATCAAATATGATACCCTATATCTTTGGGAGAGAGGAATTCATTCATTTACATTCATAGTGATTATTGAAAGATATTAATTTAACGTCATTACGTTACCTGTAGAGTTGGTGTTTTGGTGATGTTTTCTGGTCCTTTCTAGTCTTTTTTTTGTTTTGTTTTCTCCACTCAAAGTATCCCCCTTAATATTTCTTGCAGAGCTTGTTTATTGGTCACGAACTCTAGTTTTTGTCTCGGAAAATCTCCCTCCTATTCTGAATGATAACTTTTCTGGATAAAGTATTTTTGGCCACATATTTTTCTATTCAGCATGTTGAATATATCCTTCCACCGTCTTCTGGCCTGCAAACTTCTTGTGCACCGATCTGCTGCAAACCTAATCTGTCTTCATTTTAACCTTCCTAGGTTAAGGACCCTTTTTTCCCTTGCTCCTTTCAGGGTTTTTTCCTTGTCTGTAGGTTTTGTGAATTTGACTATGATATGCCTTGGTAATGGTTGGCTTTTGTTGAATTTAGTGAGAGTTCTTTGTGCTTCTTGGATTTTGATGTCTGTGTTCTTTCTATGATTAGGGAAATTTTCAGCTTGAATAATTTGCTTGAATAAACTTTCTGTTTCTTTTTGTCTCTCTTCATTTTCTGGTACTCCTATGATATGGATGTTATTCCATTTTACTAAGTCACTGAGTTCCCGAAGTCTACCATCATGATCCATTACCTTTGTTTCCCTCTCCTTTTCAGCTTCATTATTTCCCATTTTAAAAAAATATTTTATTTATTTACTTGAGAGGAAGAAGATGAGAGAGAAAGAGAGCACAAGAGGGGCAAAGTTAGAAGGAGAAGTAGACTCCCTGCTGAGCAGGGAGCCCAATGCAGGACTTGATCCCAGGACTTCAGCATCATGGCGTGAGCCAAAGGCAGTCACTTAACCAACTGAGCCAGCAGGCGTCCTCCCATAATTTTATCTTCAATCACTGATTTGTTCCTCTGCTTTGTCCATTTATGCGTTTATGGCATTCATTCCAGTTTGCATCTTAGTTCTAGCATTTTTAATTTCAGCCTGACTAGCTTGCTTTAAGTTCTTTTATCTCTGCAGTAAAGGATACTCTAGGATTTCTATGCTTTTTTCAAGCCAAACTAATATCCTTTTAATTGTTGTTTTAAATTCTGAATCAAGCATCTTACTTATATCTGATTAAATCTCTGACCATCATTTCTTCCTGTTCTTTCTTTTGGGATGAATTCCTCTGTCTTGTTGTTTTGGAGGGGAAGGAAAAAAACGAAAAGAAAGATAAAATAAAATTTATAAAAAATTAAAAAGATAAAATAAATTAAGTAAGCTAGATCCTGGGTGTGTTTTGATCTGCTTGTTATGAGAAGCTTGATGGAAAAAAGGTAGAAAGAAAGTAAAAGAAAAAGAATTCAAAAAATTTTTAAAAATAGGGGTGCCTGGGTGGCTCAGTGGATTAAAGACTCTGCCTTTGCCTCAGGTCATGATCTCAGGGTCCTGGGATCAAGCCCCGCATCAGACTCTCTGTTCAGCGGGGAGCCTGCTTCTCCCTCTCTCTCTGTCTGCCTCTCTGCCTACTTGTGATCTTTCTCTCTGTACAATAAATAAATAAATAAATAAATAAATAAAACGTTTTTAAAAAATTAAAAAATATGTAAAAATTAAAAAAAAATTAAAAATGCTCTCTCTGTAACCAAAAAATAAATGAATAAACCAAACAAAGACAGAAAAGAAAGAAAGAAAGAAACCCAAAGGAAGCTGTATTTTGTTTCCTCTAGAGCTAAAGGTTTCCAGCACTCTGTGATTAGTAGACTTGTAGGTGAGGGGTTTTTGCTGGTCTTCTGCTCTGAATCTCAGGTGTAATTACCCTAGGGAAGATCCGGAGCATGGTACAGGGGAGCCAGTGCTTGCTACAGAAGCTCTGTTCTCCACTTGGTGATGCTGTTTTGCACACTGAGGTCAATCAAACTGCTGGTTTGGGGAGAAAATGGCTTCGCCACCATCTCTCTTCTTTGGAACAGGAAATGTGTATCACTTATTTTCAGAAAGCCCTCATAGATGGGCAAAAATGACCCCTCTTATGTCCCTGGTTTCTGTCAGATCCCAGCCTTTGCCCTCTCTGTGTCTAAGCTGTTCACCTGCCAAACAGTGTTTTATCTCAGATGCAGCTGTGTTTTAAATCCCCATATTTTAGAGACCCACCCCTGCACCCCACCCCACCCCACCCAAGCATGCACTGCACTGATCCTTTGGGGGTGGGTGGGTCTTGTTGTGTTGTGGTGGGTGTTGGCTTGTCCCAGAACACAGTTGCAGGACAAGGAAGGGGTTCTGAGTTTACGATAAATAGCAACACACAGGCTGCCAGCGTTGCAGCCCTCAGCTGGAATCTTTGTTCCTATACTAGTAAGCAGGGCAGCTCAATGGTGTCCATAGGGTCCTTTGCTGGTGGGGAGGCAGTATCACTTCTACCAAATGCATTCCAGGCAGGGGAACTGCTTCCTGTGTGACCCTGGAGATGCTCAGGCTGCCAGCTGCTGGGCCTCCACCCTGCTTCCCACTGGAGCACTGCTCCGCTGCTCAGTCATGACCCTGACAGCGTCCCAGACCTCTGAAACTTCAGACTCTGTGCTCCAATGTTTATTAAAGAACTGGCTCTACTGTAATCCTTTCTTTTTTCCTTGTCAATGGTTTTGATGAATAGTTTTCTTGTGCAGTCCCCTGCACGGGTTTTCTCTCTCTCTCTTTCCCTTTCCCCCCCCTGCACTTTCTCTCTCTCCTCCTTCTCTCTTGCTCTCCTTCTCTCCCTCCAGGATCAGGACTCCCTCCCCAGGCCAGTGCCCAGAGCTCTTTTCTCCCACGAATCACCTTTCCACAGTTTGTACCTTCCATGGGGCCTTTTTCAGTTTGTAGATGTGCAGACTTCCAATGGATTTCTTAGGTGTTCAGATTTGATATTTATCTAGCTGTGTTACTGATATTTATCTAACTGTGTTCAAGGGAGGAGTCAAGCTTAAGGTCACGCTACTGCTCCACCATCTTACCTCTCTCCCTACAACTTTAAAAACTTAATAATCATAAATCATTTTTACACACTGAAAATTTTTCATTCAATGGGATA
The DNA here is from genome assembly GCF_030435805.1 of Mustela lutreola. NCBI lineage: Eukaryota > Metazoa > Chordata > Mammalia > Carnivora > Mustelidae > Mustela > Mustela lutreola. Next base: position 13,835,822 of record NC_081290.1, read on the forward strand.
AAAATCAAAGCCTGTTAGTTTGGAAAGAATCTGGTATAAATATAAGATTTGACTGTGAATTTATGAAGTTTGTGATTAACAACTTTTCTGCTTTTTTACATTGGAAATGACCAAACTTTCAGTCAGCTCTGTTGAGGTTATTATTGGGCATCATGTCTGTGTTTGTCTCTTTTGATTCTTTAGTTTAATTTTTAGTTCAATTTGTTATGCATATACACCACTGTAATGAAAACTGACATAATGGGCTTATTCAAAATTAAATGATTCAGGAACTTAATATAACCATGTAGGAAAATAAACTTCCAAATGATGCAGCAGAGAAAAGACAAATTGCTTATGACTCAATTTATTTTGAAAAAAAATTGATGCAGCATCTTGGGAAGAAGTAATTATTTCTTCTATATTTGCAGACAGCTTTTTTTTTTTTTTTTTTAACTATAGCTAAAGCTTTCTTACCAGTTTTATTCTTCCCAACTTCCCTCAAGTCCTCCTCGCTCTCTTTATCTTTTATTGCTTCTATGAAAAATATTGTTGTATATAACATGAAGTGATGAACTAAACATGAACCAAGGTAACAATTCAGTATGACCACCTCTGTAACATTTAAGTTGGTAAATTGACCATCTCACAAGTCCGTGAAAATGACAAGTCAGTGCCTCCTACTTAAGCAAGGTTTTATTTAGGCATCTTCTTGCATAAATGGTGGAGTGACTGGAGTCATAATGTACCCAAACCCACATGAGTTCACTGCTTGGTGAGTCACAGATGCACCCGGTGGAGTGGTCACGGAAAGTAAGGAGGTGATGAGGAATAACTTCCAAAGCTGTGACTCTCCACCTGAGGGCGAATGGGTTTCCTTTAATTAGGGTTAGGATGAATATTGATAAGGGAGCATTGTCATTGTATGCAGAGGCAGGCATAAGACCATGCGTGTGCCTTAAGAAAACATGCCTACACATACATTGCATATTATGTAAATAAGGCGTAGGCTCCTTAGGGGAGACTTTAATATTACAATGAGGGAAACATAACTGTCAGTCATTCTAGAGGTCACTCCATGGTCCATTCACTCAGGCGCAAGTCAGGTGTTATACACAAACTGGTATGGCTGGTCTGGGCTGGCTGGAGGTTTTGTCCAGCTATCACCAGAGGGACAGTTTACTTTCCATTGCCCGAGTTAAGAGATAAGATGAAAGAAGAGCTTCAGGAAGGATGTGGGACAGAGGTCCGTGGGTACAAGCAGGTGGGCAGGAAATGTCAGGTCATGGGGTCTAGCTGGTGACAAGAAAGGAGGGGATATGAGAGCATCTCTGAGGTGGTATACAAGAGTATGTGGGGGATATAGCTAAGACTGGGTCCCGAGGTATTCCTAGTGAGACAGGTTTGTGGACCTGCTTGAGGAACGTGGTCACTGCCTGTGGTAGCGGCCATTTCTTCAAGTATCAAGGAGGATAGTCAAAGCTAGTATTTTTTCCTTCTTTTACACCTAGAAAAGAGGCAGAAAAAAGGGACAAAGGAAGGAAGAAAGGAAGGAAGAAAAGAAGGTAGACAGGCAAGAGAGAAAAGAGAGATCTAGATCAATCTCTAACACCAAGGTTTTCTCCCAATTTATAAAATTCACATGAAAGATTTATATTAGGTTCAGAATTTGATCCAGTAACCTTCAGCGAGTAACTACTCTGTATTAGAGGCTGGCCCTGGAATTCTAGTATGTACCATTATATATATAAAGTATGACTATTCTGGGGGTTAGCAAACTTACTGCTTTGAGTCATAAGATAAATGTCTTGCCGTTGTGGTATATATGGTCTTTGTTTCAACTGTTCAGTTTTGCTTTTGTAGTACAAAAACAGTCATAAACTGTAGAAACTAAGGAGCATGACTGTTTTCAAATAAAACTTACAAAACAGCTTTGGGCAGGATTTGTCCTGCAAGACACAGTTTGCCTACCCCTGGTTATTCTGATTGCAAGTAATTTGAACAACTGTAATGTCTCTGGATAAGAGATCCTGCATTACTTACGTTCAAACGGTATCTCAATTACGGGTTTTAGATTTTGTTTTGTTTGGGGGAGCATAGGTTAGATTTTAGTTATATTATGTCTAATGATTTTATGATGAAGGACTACAAAATGACTAAATTCTGCCTTGGTCTAGTCTTTCATTTTTTATGTGAATCTGTGGGTTCATTATATACAGTGAATAGTATCATCTAGGAGGCAAGAGTATAATTAATTACTCTAGTGCAGAGCTCTATGAAACTGGATTTGATGTACATGTCACAGCCCAACGCGATATGAGTGACTCTGCAACCCCTTAAGTCCAAATCGACTTCTCTTCTCACTGACCATATGATACACGAAAGTGAAAAAGTAGAGCTCAGGTTTAGGCACAACCAAGAAACCCAGCTCTGCGAAGCTGCCTGCTAGTAAAGGTGGGCCAGTGATCTTTAATAATACCAACCAGAAAAGTATTCTCTGCCTTGGCAAGAACAGACAAGACTGGGAGAGGAAAGACTGACTTTCTTGGTGTGGAAGTGGGAGCAGGAGCTACCTTCTCTTCCAAAAGCCTGCAGTTTGTTTATTTATTTTAATTTCTTTTTGCTTAAGCAACAGAAATTTATTTTCTCATTCCTCAGGTTGGCATGCTGAAGTTCAAGGTCAAGGTGCCAACCTTGGTTTCCTTGGTTTCCTCTGAAACCTCTTTCTTGGCTTCAGAGGGCTGCCCTCTTTTTGCCTCTTCAAGTGGTCCTCCCCGCTAATCACAGGCATGTCTCTGTTGTCAAATATATTGGAATAGAGCCCTGCCTTAAAGGTGTTAGTTTAACTGAATTACCTCTTTAAGGACTGTATTTCCAAATACAGTTACACTTTGAGATACTAGGAGTTGGGACCTCAACATATGAATTTGGGGAACAAAATTCAGTTGGTAACACTTTGAGTTAGGGTAAACTGCCCCCTAATGGCAGATCTGAAGTTCTAGCCATTTTTTTTTCTTTTGTTTTGTTTTAGGTTTTCTGAGGGATTATTGAGGTATAATTGATAAATAAAATTATATATATTTGAGATGTGCAATGGTTTCCTATTATAGAGAGAAAACCCAAGTCCTTAAAACTGACTACCAAGTATGTTTACTAGGATTTAATGGGACCTTATCTAAGTTAATATGAATATAAAATGTTGAAGTCTATGATATAGAAATAAAAGAGCCTATAAGAGACTATGAGTACATGGCAGTATTATAACTTTGAATCCTATTTCTTACAGAAGACAAACAGAAATAAATGGTATCACATAGAAAATGTGTGACTTCCAAAAGCGCTTGAGCGAAGGTGCCTTTGCAGAAGAGCAGTAATGTTACTCAGATTTGATTTTAAGATACAGATCTTGAAGTTCATGTCACTGACTAGTCACATTAATAATAACCAAAACAAAAGGAGCAGCATTGATTGCTGAACTAACTGGACATTGCTTGAAACTTGATAGTGCCAAGCCTGGCTCGTCCCACAGAGAGAGACCAAGCACTAGCATAATAGGTTTACTATTCCCTTTGGGGTGTTATAAGCAGAATCAATATGTACTAATGACTGCAGTAATAAATTTGGTCATACTTCATAGGGTAACATTCCACACTTACCCAGTTGTTGGTTTGACATAGAGTAATAGAGTTTACCCTTTTTAAGTTGTAAATTACTATGAAAATGCTGAGCCTCACAGTAAAATGCATTTGGGATGTTTTTAAGCTTAGGAAATATTGGTAATACTTCCACTAAGCATACTATTAAAATAAATAAATAGTATTTATTGCCTGATTCCCAGCTGCAGCTGGATGAAAAGCAGTGGGAAAGGAGAAATAAGACATACATATTTATCAAATGCACAAGGCTCATGTTTACTTAATTCACTTCCTTAGAGTTGCTTACACCAGAGAACAAAAAGAGAACTTTCTTTTTATTTCTGAATTTCATTTCAATGACGATGATCTGGAAGATGGTACTAATAGTTATACTTGTTATGTTAATTAAAAACTAGTTGTTATAAAATATTACCTATGACTTTTGCCTAGCATTAATTTACCACTACTTTGTCATGTTTTTTGGTTTAAGCTACACCAAGACTACTAGATGGTGTTTTGGTTTATAAGTTTAAGTGAAGAATTAGTCTCCTAGGATAAAGTAACATACCCACACATGTACACATATGTATGTATATGTGTGTGTATTTTTATATATGTATGCGTATATTAAATTAAATTATATTAAATTAGTTTTACACATGTTGTATATATAAAATGGTATATTTGTGTGTGTGTGTGCATGTACAGGTGTATATTCAGAAATACCATGAAATAAAGTAATTTCAGCCTACATTTCATTATAATTAAAAATTATGTCACTCATATTATATTTAAGAAACTTTTTTTATCTTTGGTGAATAGAGACATTGATTTGTATGGATTTAATATACTACAAAAATGATCACACAGTCATACATATATGATTGTAGAATGATGTGTGTCTGTGTGTGTGTAGACAAATTAATCTGTTCATTTTTTAAAACTTAGAGGAAAACTTTAAATCTTTTACTTTTACTTTTTAAATCTTTTACTTTGAATGCATGGATAATATGGGTAGCAAAGCAAAGAGAGTTTGCATAGAAAATAGGAAATAATAAAGAGAAGTCAATTAGAAATAAAATCAGATTTCACTGTTCTCTATCTCGTCTTCTTCCTGAGTAATTTTCATTTCACTTACTCTTTTTCTCCCAAATTTGAAATGTGACCACATTCTTTTCCTAGTACTATATGATGGACATATGTCTTCTTAAGATAATATCATGAGCTTCTTGAAAGCCTAGAAAGACTTCTATGTTCTTTTTAAATTCTCAGATAACTGGCACAGTGTTAGGTCTGTAAGTGTTTGATAAATACTTGTTGAATTCAAAATTATAGAACAAATAAGCAAATTATTTGGATCTGACCTGGGGCACAACTAGAAAAGTTAAAGAGATTATGGAGATCAGTTATAATGAAAAAGAATGGGATATATATATTTGGTTTATTCCTGATAATCAAAATTCTATGATTTTCTTTCAACTTTCTGAGAGATATATTTATTTAAAATAACAGGTTAATTTTTTATTTAACATATTACTCTTATGTCATCTTGATAACAAAAGAATATCAAAGATATGTATTATTTTATGCAATAAGCTACATATAAGAGTGCTGTGGGTAGGGGGGAAAAAAGCTGAATCATTTATGCACTCTGATGAACCTATTTTAAAACTTGTTCCAGTTGCCTCTTTTGAAAGTGAAGTCATTCTCAGGAAATTCTATAAAGATATATGTTTTTATTAGGCACTACAATGTCTATTGATACACTGACTGTCTGGTTATCTTGAGATATAGTTAACTGGGCAGAACGAGTATTTTTTCTTATCCAATCCACGGATTATCTACAAAAGAGTTTTTCATCATTCTGGTCACCGTGCATCTTAAATGAGATTTTGCATTCAAGTATTGATACTTCCTCATTAATATGGAGCCATTGGAGACTGAAATTGCAGGTGGAGTGGTGTCTGTAGGCGGCACTAAATGTTGACAGATCGTCTCCCTGTAATGGGAAAGTAGAGTGAAGACAATGTGCTGCCCATTGGATTGCAAATGCACACACTGAATCATTAATGGTTTTAGAGTGTAAAGCATCTGATCTGTTTAATTTTTAGGAGATGTATGCTTTTATGGGGATCAGACTCTCATACTTGCTCTTTAAAAGTGTTCAGTAAACTCTGTACCTCATCTAAAATACAAACACTATTTTGCTGGTTTTTTTTTTTTTTTTTTTTTTTTTTTGGTCTTCAAATGAGAAGCATTCAAAACCAGTAACTTAATGTCTGACTACATTAGCTAAATATGTTCCCAATCTTCTCAGAGCTTATATATGTAAAAGAGATCTAAAATGTTTCACATAGACTATGTGGCCTACCTGTAAGCAACTTAGTGTATATTTAGTAACAACAGATTAAACAAAACAATCTCCATTAATATTCAGGTTTAAGACCTGGTTTCTAATTATTCCAAGCTATTGAGGGAAATTTGTTCATGGTTATTTTAAGGCAGCACTATCTCTGCTGATATTTAATGAATAACTGAAACACTAAAGAAAGTAATGATACCTAATGCCTGCTGTCATTTTTCCTATTATAGTTGTTTGTATGCATACTCTACTCTTAGAATGTAATATACCACATGTAATACTTCATTTATCCAAACTCCATTTCAGAGTACCTAACAATGCCATGGAAAAAAATATTGACATTAGAGTCAGGATATCCGTATTTGAATTCTGGGTTTATCACTTTGTGATTGTATAAACTTGAAAACCTCGTTTAACTTCTCCTGTGAAATGTTGTTATCCCTAAATTTAAGATAATAATATGTGCTTCACAAACTTATAAAAAGAGTAGTCTACAAAAAAGAATGTGAGCTTTGTGACTATAATATGCAGCACAAATTAGAGACACCAGTATTATTACTGACACACAGAAGGCAGTAACCACCTGATAAATTACATGTGGCTCTCAGGGGTCAACGAGTTCTGCAGATAGTAAGTCTGCTGACTTAACCATTTTCAATATTGAGGCTAAAATATGTAATGTCACTGCTACTTGATTATAGTGGTATATGGGCCCTACTTAGTTGACACTGTGGTAAATGGCATTTCTATTTAATCTGGGAAGACTGTCAGAGAACAAAGCCAGTTCTATGCCTACAGCAACCCCTGACAATGAATTAATGGTATATCTATAGTACTAGCATGCAGTCTATTTAAATTGGATGGATGGCTGCTTTTCCTGCAACCCATCCGCAGCAGTCTATAAAGGAATGTAATTCAGCTGAATAACATAAATCTCTCTCTCCTGAGATCCTTTGTTCAAGTCAGTTGGTTTTTCTGCTTGAGGCAGGCAGTTAGACAACTCAATCTATCACTCATGTTTATTCATATCTTAATGCTATCTATATGCTTACTTTAAAATCTCAAAGTAAAAGTGGATCTTTGGTATCATACATTTTTGTTATAAGAGAAATAATTTATTTGCCTAGGTAATTTCTACCCTGTTATGCAATTTATAGAGGCTTCTAGAAAAGCTTTGCAAGGATTATGGAGCTGTGACGACAGCTCCATTTGATTAAGATTATACACATTCTTGGTTAATTTGCATATTTTTAAATGAACATACAATTTCCTAACAACACAAAACAAAACTTCCTACTTTCACCATGCAAAGAATCCATTGGTACACTTCTTCTAAACTAGATTTATTTATTTATTTTGAAGGATTTTATTTATTTGTCCACAGAGAGGGAGAGAGAGATTGAGAGAGTGAGAGAAATAGAGAGCACAAGCAGGGGGGGCTACAGGCTGAGGGAGAAGCAGGCTCCCCACTGAGCAAGGAGCCTGATATGGAACTTGATTCCAGGACCAGGGGATCATGACCTGAGCCAAAGGCAAATGCTTAACTGGCTATGCCCCTCAGGCATTCCTGAATTATATTTCTTACAACTCTCCATGTGGAATAAGAAATTGCATAGACAATTAGTGGCCGTATATTAAAAATCTACCTATTTCCTTCTTGGTTTATGACTTTCCGTATCCTGAGTATCCCTTCATAAAACAGGATAGCCTAGGAAGGTTGCATAGAAGTATTATGATATAGCAGAATAACTCTATTTTCAATCTTAAATAAGCTGCTACCGACTAGGTATGAGCCAGATTCATGTCATCCAATGTTGCTGTTTCTCACTTTCTTCATCAATAGGCTAATGGGTGGTAGAGCTTGAATGAATGAAAGTATGTATGTACTACATACTTGTACATAGGAGGTCAAGTAGAGGAGTAAAATTTATTTTTACAAAGGTAGTCTGTGGACAATACCATGTAGAAAATAAGTTTGGGGTGATTTTGGGTGTCAGAGAGAAGGCAATTATTTTAGGAGGAAATTATATTAGTGACAGTTAAAGGAATGAAAGATATAATTATCTAAAGTAGAATTTGACCTATAGGATTATTTTATATATTATAAAAATCTTTTTATGAAGTTTAATATGTAAGCTTCTGCCTTAATTTGATAATCTAAAAAATGGCTATATTTAGCATCAGGATAATCTAAATATGCGGTTTCTCTAAATTCAGTTCACTAGATAATTAACAGACTTTCCTTAATATGATACTATATATCCTTTAAACATGATGGGCTTATTAGGTGGAGGCTTTCTGTGGATATTCATGAATAAACTGGGTGAATTATAAAGTCAAGAAATTTTTTGTCACATATATAATTATGATTTTTTATTTATGTCTGAAATAATATGCTTCTGTCATCTTTTGGCTAAAAAGAGAGTGCATTGGATCAAATCAAGTGGGAAGACCACTAAAAGCCAGGAAGCAATATAAATATAATGAATATACTGCATTTACCCAACAGGGAACAAAAAAAGATATGATTGTCAACCACCAAACTGGAAAGCTGCAGATATTCTGAAAATTGCTTAGAGCCATAGTCGTACTATTTCTAAAAGGCACTTCGGAATCACTGAGTAGTTTTTTTTCATTAACTTAAATGTCTTGCTGGGGTGGGGGTTATGTGACTCACCTATCCGTTTACTTTCCTTGGTAATTATTCCCAACTCTCAAATCCCTCAACTCCAATCATTACTAAGTCAGAGAATAGAATTGATTCCTACTAATCGTGCACTGAGAAGTATCATCCATGGACCATTTTGCCCATTGTCTTTTCAACTTCTCAACTTTTCTGGATTGTTTATCCTTGTCTGGCTTAGCTAAGACAAGTAAATTGAAACCACTGGGAAAGATTTATCAGAAAGCACTCCAGGGATATAGACTAGTTGACTTGGATCTTAATGCAAGAAGCAAAAAATAACAGAACTTTCCTTTAATTGTCCAGGACAACATGGTGAATTATGATGACAGAGTCTACATAGAATGATTCTTCTTCTTCTCTAACCCATCTTCTGGAATATGGTACATTAGATGAACTTGCAACACCAGTCATGTATCACATTAATGCCTTTGCATTTTCGATGATGGTGTTGCCAGACATGAGTTTCAAAACCAATTTTATATTTATCACTCATCTCAATAAGAAACTATTTTAGTAACTAAAAGATTCAGGAATAACAGGAATTGACTAGCATCTTTCTCTCTCACTTTAATATTGGATGATGTAAGAAAAGAAAGTTGGGATAGAAAAAAATAATCATAGTAAGGGTTGATCTTTATTCATTGGCTTATTAGTGTTTGTATTTTACAGAAGAAAAGCTTTAACATTACTCAAAGAATTAAATTGCAAGTGATAATTCTATCAATGAGAGGCAATTTATGTATGAATGCCTTTACACATGAAATCATATGCAACCTTGGATCAGTTAGTATGAACAGAATAGGGTTACAACAAATAAAAACTAGACAAAGTGAAGATCTATGATTTTTCTTGAACTCCTAAAGGACGGAGTTCGCAACAAAAATCTAAAGAGGTAGGTATGCTCAGGGAGATACTGTACCTGAGATCTGCTTAAGTGGAACAAAAACCACTGACAGCCATAGAGGTAGGACAACTTCACTGGTAATTTTACTAAGTTGTTTCTGAAAACTGAGCATAAACAACAAACGTAAACTCTTAGAGGCTACAATCACAGGGATCTCCATGTTTTCGTGGACTTTCTCTCCAGGAACCCCACCAAGTTCACACAATGAAGATCCAGGAAAAATGTCCTCAAAGCCCTGGCAGAGGAAGAGGAAAAGTAGCCAACTTGTAACTCTCCTAGATTCTTCTCCATAATAAAAGCTCCCTCTTCAGGGAGAAAGTCTACCCACAAGGCCATGCTGATACATTATTCTACCTATTTTCCTCTCATTCTCATCACACTTAAGGGGTGAGGAGAAGCAAAAACAATCAACAGGAGGTAGGGATTCAATGAAATTGTTTGAGAACAATGCCTAGGAAAAGGAATAAATGGTAAGAAAACAAAGACAAAACCCAACTCTGCTCCTAGAAAAGAAACAGTAATACCTGTGAAGTATGAGACATCCCCAAGACACAAGCAATTATGAGACTGAAACTTAATCAGAAGATCAGAAGACTAAGGAATGTCCTTTCTCCTCCTACCCTACCACTGTAGGGTGAACCTTCTGTTTTATAACAGTGGATTACAGTTAAATGAGCTTCAAAACATAGACTTTCCCTGAAGAACAGTACAAAAAGAAGCCCAAAAGCCAAGAGGGGAGCCAAAAACAAAGACATTGGAATCTGAAGACTCTGGAACCTAAAACTACAACAAACATTAAACACAGCCCAGCTCCTATCTAGATCAACACAAATCCTTTCGCTAAAGGCCTAGTTACCTCAATATATTTTACCCTATACAACAGGCATTACTTTCAACAAAAAGAACAAATTCCAGAAACAAGAAAAAGCAGTGTGAAGAGACAAAGCAAGCATCGGAACGAGATTCAGGTATGACACAGATGTTAGAATGATCAAATAAGGAATATAAAATAGCCATGATTAATATGTTAAGGGTTCTAGTGCAAAGAAAGAGAAAACATGCAAGGCCAAAAGGCAAAGTCATCAGATAAATGGAAATGATGGAAAAAGAATTCAAAGGAAATTCTAGAAATGAAAACCTCAGGAAGAAAAATAAAGTATGCCTTCAATGGACTCATCTGTGGAATCCACATAGCCAATGAAAGAATAGAAGATAGATCACTGGGACCTTTCCAAACAAAAAGGAAAGGTCCCAGTGATCTATCTTCTATTCTTTCATTAGCTATGATAAAGATAAAGAAAAGATAAAGAAAAAAGATGAATTAAAAAAACCCAGAAAATCCAAAAGCGGTGGGGAACTATCAAAATATTAGCATATTCACAAATGGAAAACTGGGAGATGAGACAATAAGGTAGAGAAGCATTTGAATAGTCTTTTTTTAAAATAAAGATTTTATTTATTTATTTGAAAGAGAAAGAGAACAAGCATGAGTAGGGGGAGGGGCAGTGGGAGAAGCAGACTCCCCACTGAGCAGGAAGCCTGATGCTGCACTCTATCCCAGGCCCTCAGATCATGACTTGAACTGAAGGCAGATGCTTAACTGGTTGGGCCACCCAGGCACCATGAAGAAATAATCTTAAAACTTTCCAAAATTAATGACAGAAACAGAACCACAGATTCTGGATGTTCAGAGAACATAAAAAAAACAAAAAAACAAAAAAACAAAAAAAAACTAAATAACAAGAAAATTAACAATTAAAAATAAAAACAGCCAGCCATATCCTATTCAAGCTACACAAAACCAAAGACAAAGTGAAAATCTGGAAGAAAATGAGAGGGAGAAAACACCCTCTCTATAGAGGACCAAGGATAAGAATTTTGACTTTCATTGTAAAACTTTGCAAGCAGGAAGAATGGAATGAATGGGACAGGAGAGTAGCCAGTGCTAATAAAAGTAAACCAAAACCTTATTTCATGAAAAGGTCACATTGCATTTAATGTGTTCTTATAACCTCTAAGAGATTGATATAATGCTGTAAAACAATACTCACATAAAACTGAACAAATGTATATGAACAAGTGATAAGAAAATATTGATTGACTTTTTTGACATCCAATAAAATATAGATTTGCCTACCATATTGTATTTATAAAATATTTTTATTTTATTTTATTAATCTGGAGACTATGTATTAGGAAATATAGAAATAATTACTTTTATCAGTCTTTATTCCCTTATTGGATGCCATGCTACCCAAACCTGAGAGTGAGGGTATTATGACTGGAAATAACATAAAGGAATGAGCAAATTTTCAAGTAATACTAGAACATTTATAAGGCTCTTATGTTCAACCTCTCATCAACACCGTTTGACAACAGCACAATGCAGCCATTATTACAGTCCTTCTTTTCTAAAGTAAGAAACATAGAAAATTTATGTAACTTACACAAGCATAATGGAGCTGGAATTCAAATTTAGAATTTTGCCCAGAAAATTTCTCAACAAAGGAGTCATAATCTCAAGGCTCTATAAAGAATAGTTACATGAACCAAAGATTAATTGACCCAATTTTATTAAGATTTTCCGTATATGCTAAGATGAAAATTACAGATCAGAGAACTGTACATCAACAGTTGAGTCTCTCAGTTTGGAATGGCTTGCTTAGTGTAGAAATTTTTGTGTATACAGCTGGTTATCTCTTAGTCATCTTCTTTTTATAGAAAGCACTTCTCAGGAGTTGGAAATGAGATATTGTCTGTGAAGTGTTCCTTTGTAAAACATGAATTCAGCAATCACCATCAGGGCAGAACTTTTGGACAAGAATATGAGAAACAAACTGAGGGTTTTGGAGGGGATGGGAGTGGGGGGTTGGGTGAGCCTGGTGGTGGGTATTAAGGAGGACATGTATTACAGGGAGCACTCGGTGTGGTACATAAACAATGAATGTTGGAACACGGAAAAATAAAATAAAATAAAATAAATAAAATAAAATAATGCTTAAATCACCAATGACTGTAGTTAGTTAAAAGGAGATAAGAAATTCAGGACAAAAACAAATGTAGATGTTTAAATTTGATAATAGTTTTCAATGACATACTTGTTTAAAAAATGAAAAGCTGATGTGTTATTAGCAATAATAAAACAACTACCAAAGAACAGAAAGATTAAATTAGTTCTAGATTATGTGTTTAAATTAGTTCTAGAAGTGTTTTGTTGTGCTACACTTAAAAAATGTGTTTTAAAGAAGAACAGAAAGTTTACGAGATGACCATTATATGACAGAAACCTAGCTGTGGATAAAGAAATAATAAGCCACATAACTGAAGTACTGTTCTGGAAGAAATACACTTAACACTTTTCTGAGAAAATGTGATGATAAGGTGAATATTCAGGGAAAATGACATCTTTGGAAATACCTAGTTATTGCAATCATTAAAGACAAAGGCAGAGAGAATTACATTGAACCACTTATAGCCCTTCAAAGAACTGCCACACCAACAGTTGCCAGTTGGTTCATTTATAGAGGAAAGTTTTATTATGAGGAAGGGACAGAATTGGAGTTTTGGCAAAAGAATAGACATTTGTCATGTTCTCCAACACTCTTGTGTATGTAGATCTAATGCTTTCAAAGCAGGTATTAGTTATTTCAGCCCACTCAGGAAAAAAATATAAATTGGCTGTATATATACATCAATGTCTTTCATGTTTAAATGTTTTCCTTTTAAATCTGAAAATCAATATGTGAAATATAAAAGACTGCTTTTATTTCATGCCAAAAATCAGGATGATTTAGTAAACTAAGAAAAGCAAAAGTAATGTTAGAAAGTATAGTGTGGCCATAAGTAGTTAGATTATATGGAGCTGAAATTTTTACCTGATTTTATGTAGTAAGAAAGAAAGTACTCTTGGAATATGCTATCCTCAAGATAACAGAAAAATGAAACAATAATACTGGAAAAAGTTCAAAAATTTATGGAATGAATAGAAATACATAAATACTTTCTTTAAATTTAGCCTGTATAAGGGGGTGATGAGAAAAATCTCAAAACTCTTATCATTGTTTTAAACGAAGAAAGCTATTCTCATGGTTTTTAAGAACACACATAATCAACATTTGCATGATGCGAAAGTGTTCACAAAATACTTTTCTACATTGTTTCATTTAATTCTCACAACAATCCTAAAAGACAGAAATGAAGGACATAATGGCTCAGAGAGATATTAGTTAGCTTCCTCAAGGTGACAGCAATAAAAGATGGAGTTGAGATTTGAACTCGGGTTTTTTGTTCAATACTAATTCCACTCTTTCAGTCCAATGCTTCGTGTGCCCAGTGCTTTAATTTTGTTTATAGGTTAGTCAAAGTTTAGCCAATGATACCAGACCACCTTCAAATTTTTTCAGTGTATTTTTCAACCTAATCTCTCACTTTAAAAATGTGTGTAATCTGCTTCATTTTGTTTGCTTTATACTATCTTATGAAGATTCCTTGATACCATCTTAAAATTCATTAATTAGTTGCATCACATGGATTGAACCACCTCTGCAGCCCATGAATAAGTCCCGTTTGATTGTGATGAATAACTTCTTAATGTACTGTTGGATTTGATCTGCTAGTATCATGTTGAGAATTTTTGTATCCATGTTCATTAGGTATATTGGCCTGTAATTCTCCTTTTTAGTGGAGTCTTCATCGGGTTTTGGAATCAAGGTAATGCTGGCCTTGTAGAATGAATTTGGAAGTTTCCTTTGATTTCTATTTTTTGGAACAGTTGAGAAGAATAGGTGTTAACTCTTCTTTAAATGTTTTGTAGAATTCCTTTGGGAAGCCATCTGGCCCTAGACTTTTGTTTGTTGAGAGATTTTTGATTAATAACTCCATTTCTTTGCTGGTTATTTTCTATTTCTTCCCGTTTCAGTTTTGGTAGTTTGTATTTTTTTAGGAATTTATCCACTTCTTCCAGATTATCCAGTTCTTTGGCATATAATTTTTCATAGTATTCTCTTATAATTGTTTGTATTTCTGTGATGCTGCTTATGACCTCTACTCTTTCATTATTTTATTTATTTGTGTATTTTCTCATCTTTTTGATAAGTCTGGCTAAGGGTTTATCAATTTTTAAAAAATTCTTTCAAAGAATCAGCTCTTAGTTTCATTGATCTGTTCTACTCCTTTGTTTCAATATCATTTATTTCTGCTCTTATCTTTATTTCCCATCTTCTGCTGGCTTTAGGCTTTATTTGCTATAATCATCAAGACAGTATGGTATTGGCACAAAAACAGATACATAGTTCAATGCAACAGAATAGAAAACCCAGAAATGGATCCACAACTGTACGGTCAACTAATCTTCTACAAAGCATGAAAAAAATATCCAATGGAATAAGACAGTCTTTTCAAAGGTGGTGCTGGGAAAATTGGATAGCAACTTGCAGAAAATTAAACTGGACAACTTTCTTACACCATACACAAAAATTAATTCAAAATGGATTAAAGACCTAAATGTGAGACAAGAAACCATCAAAATCCTAGAAAAGAACACAAGAAGTTACCTTTGACCTTGGCCTAACAAGTTCTCACCAGACATGCCTCCAAGGCAAGGGAAAATATGCAAAAATGAACTATTGGGACTTCATCAATCCAGAAAGCTTATGCACAGCAAAGGAAACAACAGAACTAAAAGTCAGAATGAGAGAGGGTATTTGCAAATGACCTATCTGATAAAGGGTTAGTATAAAAAACCTATGAAGAATTTATCTAATTCAACACCCCAAAAATAAATGATCCAGTTAAGAAATGGGCAGATGTGAATAGACATTTTTCCAAAGAAGACATCCAGATGGCCAACAGACATATGAGAAGATGTTTAACATCACTCATAATCAGGGAAATACAAATCAAAACTACAATGAAGTACCACATCACACCTGTCAGGATGGCTAAAATTAACAACAGAAGAAACAACAGATATTGGTGAGGTTGTGGAGAAATGGGAAAACTTCTGCACTGTTGGTGGGAATGCAAAGCGGTGGGGCCACTCTGAAAAACAGTATGGAGTTTCCTCAAAATGTTAAAAATAAAATTACCCTTTGACCCGGCAATTTTAATACTAGATATTTACACAAAAGATACAAAAATACTTATTCAAAGGGGCATACGACCCTGATGTTTATAGCAACATTATCAACAATAGCTGAATTATGAAGAGAGTCCAAATGTCAATCAACTGATGTACGGAGAGGGGCACCTGGGTGGCTCAGTGGGTTAAGCCTCTGCCTTCGGCTTGGGTAATGATCTCAGGGTCCTGGGATCGAGCCCTGCATTGGGCTCTCTGCTCAGTGGGAAGCCTGCTTCCTCCTCTCTCTCTGCCTGCCTCTCTGGCTACTTGTGATCTGTCTGTCAAATAAATAAACAAAATCTTAAAAAAAAAAAAAAAAAAAAAAGCTGATGTATAGTATCGCCCTCGCCCCGCAAGGACGACAAGAATCCTGGTTCAGATGTATCTTCTCTCTCTTCTCTCTCTCTGTTTCCGCAAGTCTACACACTTATATACGCTTACATGACCAATCAGTGAGCAGGGTACAGGAGGGAGCGAATCAGGCTGTGCACCTAAATGAACAACTTCACCAATGCTGTTTACTTCCTCTTTGGGCGTTCCGCTTAATCTCATGAGGCAATCCTAACCTGGCAACTAGCCAGGCACCATCTTTTAATGGCGGAGGCCGCCCTGGCCAGGGGCCTGCCTCCGACAGTATAGATAAAAAAGAGGTAGTATATATTAATTGAATATTACTTAGCCACCAAAAAGAATGAAGTCTTGCCATTTGCATAGACATGTATAGAGTCAGAGTTTATTATGTTAAGTGAAATAAGTCAGTCAGGGAAAGACAAATACTATACGATTTTAGTCATATGTGGAATTTAAGAAACAAAACATTCATAATTTTATTAATTTGGGTCCTCTCTCTTTTCTTTTGGATTAGTTTGGTCAGTGGTTTATCAATCTTATTGACTCTTTCAAAAAACCAGCTTCTAGTTTCTTTGAGGTGTTCTACTGTATCTCTAGTTTCTATCTCATTGATCTCTGCTCTAATCTTGATAATTTCCCTTCTTGTGTATGGGATTGGCTTAATTTGTTGTTGATTCTCCAGTTTTTTACAGTGTAAAGAGAGCGGGTGTATTCTGGATTTTTCAGTTTTTTTGAGTCAGGCTTGGAAGGCTATGTATTTCTCCCTTAGGACCACCTTTGCTGTATCCCATAGGTTTTGGACTGACGTGTCTTCATTCTCATGGGTTTCAATGAATTGTTTAAGTTCTTCTTTGATTTCCTGGTTGATCCAAACATTCTTAAGTAGAGTGGTCTTAAGCTACCAAGTGTTTGAATTCCTTCCATATTTTTTCTTGTGGTTGAGTTCCAGTTTCAAAGCATTGTGGTCTGAGAATATGCAGGGAATAATCTTAATCTTTGGTATCATTTGAGCCCTGATTTGTGACCCAGTATGTGGTCTATTTTGGAGAAAGTTCCATGTGCACACGAGAAGAGTAAGAGTCAATTATCATATGGTTTCACTTACTTGTGGAGTGTAAGGAATAATAGGAAGGACATTGGGAGATGGGGAGGAGCAGTGAGTTGGGAAAATCAGAGGAGGAGACAAACCATGAGATACTGTGGACTCTGAGTAACAAACTGAGGCTTTTGGAGGGGAGGAGGGAGGGGGTTGGGTGAGCCTGGTGGTAGGTATTAAGGAGGGCATGTATTGGATGGATCACTGGGTGTGGTGCATAAAGTGAATTTTGGAACACACACACAAAATTAAATAAAAAAAAAAGAAACAAAACAGATGAAAATAGGGGAAGGGGAAAAAAAAGAGGGGGAGACAAATCATAAGAGACCCTCAACTATAGAGAACAATCTGAAGGTTGATGGACGGGAGTTGGTGATGGGCTAAATGGGTGATGGGTATTAAGGAGGGCACTTGTGTTGAGCACTGGATGGAATTATATGTAAGTGATGAATCATTAAATTATATTCCTGAAACCAATATTATCTTATATGCTAACCAAATATGATTTAAATAGAAATTTGAACAAATAAATTGATTAGTTGCAAACTTAAAGTGGCTTTTAATGGGCCAATGGGATACCCAAGTTTAGTTTTCTTTAGATTTTTCTCAAGTATTACTTGAAGAGAAGGATCATATTTGTATGTTTTATTGCTCTCCTCTATGATATATTTCCATATATCCTGCATACAGAACTCCATGAAAACTTGCAATATATCTTAAGTATGGAATAGTCTATTTCTATTTAAATAAGGACGGTAAAACTATAGCTTCATGTGTCTGCATAAAAAATCCTATTCATAATTTTAAGATATAATTTTCAAAAATATAAGATCATGACTCATAAAATAGAAAATTTATAAAATAAATTTTATACTCATATAAATCTCTTATAAAATACAAAATTAACATGTATGTGCCAAAGCTTTTATTCAACTTACCAATTGATAGGTTAACCACTAAGATGTTAAAACCTGTTCAAAATAGAATTTTAGTACGGATATTTATATTCTCTGCCAGATTACATTTATTTGCATTGGCAAGAATGATTCATTGGTATTGCTATAGACAAAATAATAATCTAGTCAACAGAAATTCAAACGTGTACTTTATTATAGAATCATGAAATACTCAGATATAGCCCACTAAAAAATGCCCAGCACTGAGGAAGGAATACTCAGTACATTCTCTTAATTATTTCAAGTCTGAACAATAGTACAAAAACCACTCAACTTTTTATGTTCAAACAGCTGCATTCAAATATGCTAAGGAATGATAGATATGTACTTGGTCTGTATTAGCATAAGTATAAGACACAATGTAGGTTCTTTTTCCAGAATAAAAAGGACACCATCACAGATTTCAAGATTAAAGCGTTTTAAGAAATAGATATTAGTCATAATTTTAAATAATAGCTTTTTCCTCTAGTTTTAGAAATCTTACCTTTTGTACTTAGCCAAAAATGTGGATTTTTTTTAATATAATTTTTTATTTTTTATAAACATATATTTTTATCCCCAGGGGTACAGGTCTGTGAATCACCAGGTTTACATACTTCACAGCACTCACCAAAACACATACCCTCCCCAATGTCCATAATACCACCCCCTTCTCCCAAACCCCCTCCCCCCAGCAACACTCAGTTTGTTTTGTGAGATTAAGAGTCACTTATGGTTTGTCTCCCTCCCAATCCCATCTTCTTTCATTTATTCTTCTCGTACCCACTTAAGCCCCCATGTTGCATCACCACTTCCTCATATCAGGGAGATCATATGATAGTTGTCTTTCTCCGCTTGACTTATTTCGCTAAGCATGATACCCTCTAGTTCCATCCATGTTGTCGCAAATGGCAAGATTTCATTTCTTTTGATGGCTGCATAGTATTCCATTGTGTATATATACCACATCTTCTTGATCCATTCATCTGTTGATGGACATCTAGGTTCTTTCCATAGTTTGGCTATTGTGGACATTGCTGCTATAAACATTCGAGTACATGTGCCCCTTTGGATCACTACGTTTGTATCTTTAGGGTAAATACCCAATAGTGCAATTGCTGGGTCATAGGGCAGTAAAAATGTGGATTTTACATAGGTATACTCTAAGGGAAACGGGTTTTATTTTCTCTTTCCTTTAAAAAATCTCCAATAGACTGTACACAGATGATCTGTACTGCCAATGGAGATAGAGCATAAAGAATAGATTGATTTATGTCATGTTCATGTAACCTTAGTTCCATTATCTATCATATCTATTATCAGTAATGTCAATTATAAACTGAAAAATATAACTGCATATATAAATACAGGATAAAAGACATCACTTCTCTGTGTGTGGAAATAAAAGTGGAAGACTATAATTTTTGTTAAATTAGAAACTAAATTAATTGGAGATTAATCTTTTCTCTTTGCCTCATAAAATTTTGGTTTTTAAAAGGTAATTACTCAGCAACTTGTTTAAAGCTATCATTTGTAAATTGTGTCATAGGCGGTATATCTCTCTAGTATTCTTACCACATTTTAAGAGGTACTTAATTTTGTTGTTTGTTTTTACATTTTTATTTCAGCAGAATGTTATTAACCATCAGCCTATGATTTATTTTATCATCAATGCATGATTTTTATTCTCTTCAAATACTAAATAATATAATCATTTCTAGCTCTGCTCACATGAGCATATTTTTATTACTGTTGCTGATGAAATGAAATTTAAGAATACTTCAGGCCATGTTTCTAAGTAAATTTAGAGTCAAATTTTATAAATTTTTATACATATATGAATACACATATCCATATATATATGTAAATATGCATATATATTTATATATGTGTCTCTATGAAATCAATTGAATCTCATTTGTGGTACATATGTTCTATAAAGTTTCTGTGAACACTAAATTAGTAAGTATTAGAACATTGCTCCTAGGGGAAATGTGTGTTTTTGTGTTTGTGTGTGTGTGAGATACCTCACATAGATTATGATCTCAAGTCCTAAAATAACTCCTCCTGGTAGATTCTGTTTTCTTGATTTTATAAAGAGAAAATAAGGTTCATAAGAATAAAGTAACTCCTATAACAGGAACTACCCTCCTAACAGTTGCCAGAGTTGGTATTCAAACCCTTACAACTGCCTAGAGCCAGAGTTCTTGCACCACACTATGCTGCCCCTACCTGCTTTTCCTCTGGTCATATCTGTATGAAAGCTGAAACAAGGCAGAGGGTTGCATTATTGGACCTCAGCTGAGAACATGTACATCAAGAAACTCAAATTTTTCAGTTCTGAGACTGTTTGGGAATAAGTACTATGAATATTGATATTAGTTTTCCTAACAAATTTTGTTGGATAATTTCACAACAATTGAATCCACAAATAATAATTGACTGCTTATATGCAAATTTGATTTACTTAAATCATCAGTATTACAAAATGGACATTTTCACATAGACACAGTTGTGGTTGGTCCACATCTATATGGTCTGTCTATAATAATAATTGTTCACCATTTTTTTATGAAGCATAAAGAAACTTGATTGCATCATTCCTGTTTCCATAGACTTGATTTCAATTCTTTTCTTAATTACACTTTTAAAAAGACATTCATATGTTAAATCTAGCATCAGAATAATATACAAAGCACATTTAGTGAATCAGAATTTTATTTATTTCTTTGCCCTCTCATTAATTTTTAATACAGTATTTGATATTTCTTATTAAGTTAGCCCATTATTTATATAAATTACCAGAATAAAAATAATTGCAAAGCACTTAGAAACATATTAAGTGAGATTACTTGCTTCATATGATAATTTTATTTCATAGCATAAAAATGTAGATCTGTTGTAAATGTTATTAAAATCAGGAAAAGGATGTTTTAAGCTTTGCTTTGGCCTTCCTGTCACATACTTTATCTCAGGAATTGCAAAATAAGCAGGTGGATTCTCACATTTCTGTTATAAAGTGGATAAAACATGGAAAATAAGTAAACATATACACATTTTTATATACCTTCAAATCCATTATCATTTCCAGGTAGGGGTTTAAAATGTGGAATGGCCATTCCATTTTTATTAAAATTCACCAGAGTTTCACCATATTTCATGTAGAAATAAAGAAAAGATCTAATACATTTAATAGCACATTTTAACCATCTCCATAAAATTAATTTGAAAAATTTCATTCTCTCAAAGCTGATGGACTGTTTTGATGGACTATTGAGCTCTGAAATGAGAACAGTATTTTTTAGGTATTCTTCCTTTCTTTTGCCTTATATATCATTACCTTTTTTTTCAGGTCTTTTAATTTAGCTTTCAAGATTGTTGGTACTATAGACCAAAAGTAACACTGACAAGAAAATGAATAAATCAATTAAAAATATTTATTTGTCAACCATGTTAGGTTTGCCCAAGAATATAATTATGATATCCTAAGTAATATGTATATATTTAGCATTATAGAACAATTAAACAATAGCTTTCATTGAAATAATGACCTATAGATACTAGCAATGTGACACAGAATTCCCTTACTTATCATCCCAATAAAAATTATGAAAATTGGGCGCCTGGGTGGCTCAGTGGGTTAAGCCGCTGCCTTCGGCTCAGGTCATGATCTCAGGGTCCTGGGATCGAGTCCCGCATCGGGCTCTCTGCTCAGCGGGGAGCCTGCTTCTCTCTCTCTCTCTGCCTGCCTCTCTATCTACTTGTGATTTCTCTCTGTCAAATAAATAAATAAAATCTTTAAAAAAAAATTATGAAAATAATGCATAAAATATAGATTGCATTGATGAATTGACAAGAAAGTAAAGGCTTATTAGAAGTCAAATCTAAGTAAAAACAGACACTCTTTTGGGACTACTCATGTGGCTATATGTTGAGCTGAGGACTGGGTGCTGTGAGTACAGAAGTGGATGATTGTGGGGACTGGGCCACTTAGTCATCTAGATTAACTATGTTTTTTGCTTCTTTTTGATCCTTAATATAACTTCCATTTTAAAGTGGATTGCTGTTGACCCTATCCAACTTTATGATTACACAGTAGATCTGACAGAACTCACTACTTGAGGGATAGCTCTGGACACAGTCATGTGATATTCTATACCCAAATATTTCATCTCTGCCAGAGACCAGTAGCACATAGGAGCTGTTACCTAGTGGCTTGTAGTTTTCTGTTGCAGAAAGCATAACCTTCCTCCAGAAACCTAAGATTTACAAATTGTGTTTCTTTTACCAAGGCATGCCATAAACTCTTGCAACCATAGATTCCTCTGGTACCATAGACTCTGCTTTGTTCTTTGGCCTAAGTAGAAGAATGGTTTTTTACCATAGTATAGGCATGATGCAGAGTGCTTTTCTAATCTGGTCTCCTTCACACCTGCTGCCATCCATGTCACTAGGTGAATGGATCAAAGTAGTATTTCCATGTGTGAATTACAATCCCTCCAAAACCTGAAGAATCTGGCCAGGCTATTTGTTTCCTTCTCCCCCCCCCCCATTTATTTATTTTTAGCATAACAATATCATTATTTTTTCATCACACCCAGTGCTCCATGCAATCCGTGCCCTCTATAATACCCACCATTTGGTACCCCGACCTCCCACCCCCCACCACTTCAAACCCCTCGGATTGTTTTTCAGAGTCCATAGTCTCTTCTTAATTGTAGATGATACAAGATGAAATGATTTGTCCTTTACTTCATCAAGCATGTCCCAGCATGTCTCTTACTACTGTACTCCTAAAGCCCTTTACTTATGTGGGAGAACCCTGGATCTTCGTTGGTTTGTTTTTAATCTTCTGGAGAACATAGGTCTTATTATCTCCAACATGCTTGCCATTTCTTGTTCATCTAGTCTGATCATCTAGTCTACAACTGCATAGGTCACATGCCTATGAAATCAGTCCTGATTTTATTCATAATCAATAAAGTGTTATAGCTACCCAAATCAGCTGGTGAATGGATGAACAACCTGTGGTACATTCTGTACAATGAATACTACTCAGCAATGAAAAGAAATAAACTACTTATGATTGCAGCATCATGAATCAATCTAAAAATTCATTATGCTAAGTGAAAGAAGCCAGAGACTAATGTCTACATATTGTGTGATTACATTTATATTTCTTTCTGGGAAAGGTAAAGTTACAGGGACAGGAAAAAAAAATAGTGGTTTCTAAGAGCTGGTAAAGGGGAGAAAATTGAGTACAAAGGGGCATGTGGGGAATTTTGGAGGTGAGGGAAATGAGGTGATAGTTACATAAATATGTATTTATGAGAATTTATTTTTAGACAAAAATTCTTCAGTCCCCTGAGATTTGGTGAGAATCCCTTTATCATTTGTAAATGTATGAACTTTTTAAGAATTACAGCCTTTAGTTATCAGGTACATGGTTCTGTATTATTCTTTTTAGCCAGCCTTATTCACTATTTGTTATATCATTTTATAACAGAAGTTCTCAAACATTTTGGGTCTCTTTAGAGTCTTAAAAATTATTGAGGACCCAAAGAACTTTTGTTTAGGTGAGCTGTACCTCTAGATATCTGTGTTATTATAAATTAAAATTCAACATAATTTAAAATAACAATGAACTATTTTATATATAAATAACACATTTTATGCAAAGTATCTGTATTTTCCAAAATAAAGTAATTTAGAAAAAAAGAGTGATATTGTTTTATACTTTTGTAGATCTCTTTAATGTCCGGTTTGATGATGGAAAAAATTCTCATATCTGCTTCAGCATTAATTCTAGTAGGCTCTGTTTTGGGTGAAGTAGGGAAAAAAATCTAATCTCACATGAATATGTAGTCCAAAAAGGGAGTGATACTTTAATAGTATTTTTATATAACTGGATAAACTTATTTCATACCATATCACAACTTGACAAGTGGGGGTTTCATAAGAGTTAGTTGCTATGTAGAATTTGAAACCACATCAATGAAATTTTCAGTCATTTACATTAAATTCTATTGGTCTGTTTTTGCTCTGAGAATGGATCTTTGCCCATGTATGATTTTATAACATTATGCATTGGTCATTTGAAGATATTGATTATACACAGATTTTCTAAATGTTGACATATTCCATTATAAAATATCCAAAAATCATATTTGTTGAGAACACCAGCAATTTCATCATAAAAATCTTTAAGTATTGGGAGCTATAGAGGCTTGTAGTATTGTACACAAGTTTCCCATTGACAAAACATATTGACAGTTGTTTTCCTTCAAATGATAAACTCATTTAATTTGTTTTTGAAAAATGTCTGTTATATATTCAAGTATAAATGACAATACCTCATCAGTCATTTTCTTTAAGTAAATGGTGCTCCATGATTAGTGCAACTCATAATTCAAACAATTTCACAAGTATTTTCCTTTAGATAGTCATCATACTTTTGTACATGGTAGAAATCTTTACATATAATTCATATTTTAATATAAAACATTTGAAAATGTGCCCCAAAGATAATATTTAATAAAATTAATAATATTTATTGCTCATTAAGGACATTTTTAAGTGGAAATGTCTTTTTTTATTCTGTAGGTATGTGGCAATAAAAAATATAGGACTTTTACCACAGTTTGCTATTGTAAAGGGGTCTTGGGGACCCTACTATTCATCAGATCACACTCTGAAGACTGCATCTGATTAGTTAATTGAGTTATCAAATTTTTCAAAATAGTATCATGTTAAAGTCCCTCAATACAGCTTTTTGGTTTGCTTGTGTGTTTGATTGTTTTTAAGTGTGAATGAATGATAGTGAAAAATACAATTACTCTTAGTACAGCTTGATGATACTTCTCTGATTTTGTTATTGTGCCACAATTTTACTCACTGTTGCTTTTGTGCCACCAGTATTTGTCAGCTCTTATTGTTGTAAGTCAAAAGGCAAATATCTTGGAATTACTACAGAATTCATTCTGAGTACCAGAACTTCTTTAATGTTCTCTTGAGTCTACAAACTCCTATAATCCTATAGACTCAATCCCACAACCCTGAGGTCATGACCTGAGCTGAAACCAAGAATCAGTCTCTCAGCCAACTGAGCCACCCAGGTGGCCTAGAGAAACAGACATTGTAAAAATCGATTATAATTTTGGTTATTTCTAGTTTTAGTTCTGTTATTATTTTGCTTCATAACTTTGAGGCAATGATATTATTGTTTGCATGACTATTTAGAATTGTTATATACTTCTGACAAACATTATTAGAATATGTACTTATTTAATTCTAATAATACCTTTTGTCGTAATGTATTCTTTGCTTGAATTTAATACATCTACATTAAATTTCTGTTGGCATTTGCTTAGGGTAATCTTTTCATCCTTTCACTTCCCTTCTTCCTGTAATCTTACCTTTTAGATATGTCTCCTATATGCAACATAAGTTTTCTTTTACATCAGTCTTGTCTGTTTTGTCTTTCCATTTGAATACTTAGAACATATGAGAACCCTTGCAGACTTCTCTCTATGCGTGTTTCCTTTGAATAGTTTGCTAATTTTGACTTGATTCCTTTTGCTATTGTAAAACTGTAGTAGTAACTGTGATGCTTTTCTGAGTTCTGTGAGTTGTTCTTTTTTTTTTATAATATGTATGCAATTTTTTTTAATTTTTAATTTTTTATAAATATATAATATATTTTTATCCCCAGAGGTACAGGTCTGTGAATCACCAGGTTTACACATTTCATAGCACTCACCAAAGCACATACCCTCCCCAATGTCCATAATCCCACCCTCTTCTCCTAACCCCCCTCCCCCCAGCAACCCTCAGTTTGTTTTGTGCGATTAAGAGTCACTTATGGTTTGTCTCCCTCCCAATCCCATCTGTGAGTTGTTCTAATGCGTAATTGAACTTGAGAGTGAAGTGGGATACTCCAGATTTGCAGCTAGCTGATCACAAATGAGTGTGGCCCTGGAAATCCCCAACCCTCTGGCTGGTGTTTGAAGTGAATGCAATCTTTTGGAAGACTGCGCCCTTCATCTTAACTTTGGCTAATTCTGGGTAAGTGGTTACTTAGGAAGGTCTTGACTTATAAATTATACTGTTAAATAATTTATATTTAAATAATATATAATTCATAATGTAGGTGTTAAAGTTAGAATACCTAACTCCATTTAATTCCCTTTTCCCAACTTGTCTACTATTGTTGTTCTGTATTTCAGTTCCATGAATGTAGCTTAAAACTTGGCATTGTTATTATTTACTTAGATGTATACTCATGTTTATTTTACTGTTGTTCTTTATTTTTTGCATTTAATGTATTTGCACTTTAATGTATTTAAGTTAATCATTAAAAATTAAAAATAGATTGCATAATATTAACTAAAGTAGATAAATATAATGAAAGAAGAAAAATCAATCCAAATGAAAGAATAGGGAAAAAAAGTATATGGAAAAGATGGAAGAAACTGAAATCATAAAATAAGATGGTAGAATATATACCCAGATTATTAGTTATATTAAGTGTAAAATAAGTAAATTATTTATTTAAAAAGACAAAGACTGTTGAAATATATTGAAAGTACTGTTTATAGCTAAATGATAGGACTACAGAAAGACTGAAAGTAAAAAGATAGTAAAAGATACACAAAGTAAGAACTAAACAAAGGAAAGCTGGTATAAATATATATTTGGCAAAAATAGACTTTAAAGCAAAATCTACTAAGCATTAAAAAGCATAAAGTTGTCTCCAGATAATGATAAAATGTTCAATTCAACAGAAAAAAAATTATAAGTCCTATCTACAAAATAAGATAGTTTCAAAAATATTGAAAATAAATATTGGCAGAACTCTAAAAGTAAGTTTGAAAAACCACCACTATTTTGATGATTCTTAATATGCTTCTATCAATAATTAATAGGTCAAGCAAGTAGTATATTTTTAGAACAAAATATTTAATCAACACAAATTTAAAAAATTGGTTTAATAATGTATATCTATAACAGTGAATCAACTGCAGAATATATATTATATCCAAGGACACATAGGACACATATTCAAGAAGGCTGATCACACACTGGAAAATTTAAAAAAAACTCAAAAATTTGTCAAAGAATTTATTATAAAGATCAACTATGTACCATAATCCATTTAAATTAAAAATCTGTAACAAAGAGATACTTGCAAAATGTCAGGAAATAGATAATTCCTGGGCCAAAGAAAAAATCCCAAAGTGCAAATTAAAATACTTCTCACTGGGTGCTCCTGGGTTACTCAGTCAGTTGAGCATTACTCTTGGTTTCAGCTCAGGTCATGATCTCAGGGTGGTGTGATCAAACACCCATGGGGATATGTGCTTAGCAGAGTCTGACCCCTTCCCTGCTCACACACACTCCCCCTCTAAATAAATAAACAAATAAATAAGTATAATCTTTATAAAGAAATAAATAAAATATTTTTAAGCTGTGAAATAACATCAAAATAGCATAATACCAATTATATAATTCATTTGAACAGAACTTTGGAAGAGATTTAAAACATTAAGTTCATCTAATAGGAACAAATGTAAGGTGAAAATAAAGTAGGCATCAACTTAAGAAGTTAAAAACCAAAGAATAAATTAAGAACCCACAAATTGGAAAGAAAGGAAGCAGAAATATAACAAAATACAAGACATAAATACAGTAGAGAATACCAATGAAAGTATTCGTTTTTAAAAGATGGAAACTTTCAAACTTTCCAAAGTTTGACCACAAACAAAGCAAAGATGTTACAAAAACATTCAGAATGAAAATGTGTGTAACAAGAGACACAACAGTTAATTAAAAATGAGTTATTAAAGATAAACTGCAATAGTTTGAAAAAGTAAAGTGTTTAAGAAACATATAAATCATATACAATAAATCATAATCCTATAACAAATAATCCTATACAATTAAATCTTGCAAATATATTCACCATTATTTTAAAATTTTTAAAACTAAAATCTTGCATCCCACTAAGTTTCATTAGAAAGGTCTCTCAAATATTCAAGAACAAATAATGATAATCTTAAGTGCTACTTCTCAGAGAAAGAAAAAGGTCGTTTTTGTAATACTAACATGACCTTGATTTCAAGAAAACCTAACAAGAACATTAGAGACAAGTAAAATACAGGCTAATCTCAGACATGAACCTACAATCAGAAATTCAAAACAGTGTTAGCAAATGAAATCCAGCAATGTGTAAAATAAGTAAAATAATTCTTAAAACAAAAAGAATCCTCTAGAAAACATTCTTTAGACATCATTTGGCATTGTATAGTATTCTTGAACCCAATTATCCTATGGCCCAACAATTCCACTCCTAAATATGTGTGTTAAAACCCACTGAATATCGGTGCCATGAAACATGCAAAAATGTTAGTGACATTATTTGTAGTACCAAGAAAAAAACTAAATCACGCAAATCCAATCAGACCATCAATACTAGAAGAGATGCATTACATGCACTATAGTCTTTTTTTTTTTTTTGGTTAATATTTTTAGCTATTTACTTGAGAGAGACAGAGAGAGCAAGAGAGAGACAGGGCATGAGGCAGGAAGGAGCAGAAGGAGAGGGAGAAGAAAATTCCCTGCTTAGTAGGGAGCCCGATGTGGGGCTAAATCCCAGAAACCTTGGGATCATGACCTGAGCTGAAGGCAGATGCATAACTGATTAAGCTACCCAGGTGCACTTACCTGTGATATACTCTTACAACGAAAAGACATACAGCCCATAAAAGTTTTGTTAATTTTATCAACATGTAAACAAAGATGATTCTCTGGAACATAAAGTTGAGTCACAAAGCAATTATGGAAGGTTAGATAGAGTGTAATTTCATTATATGAATTCTGAAAATATGCAGAACTGAATAGTATAATTTTAGAGATAGAAACATCTAGTCAATTTTAAAAATGAAAGGAAGACTACAGTAAACACAAAATTCAGAAGAGTAGTTAGAGCTAAGCAGAGTGTTACACAGATCTAAAAGTCAAGATAGTGTTCTTTTTTCAAACTGAGAGATTGTTTAGTTGTTTTTCATGTATTATTATTTTTATACCTTAAATATACTCTATAAACATTTGTATATACTTAATATTTAATAAGAATATATTTTTTAAAAGTGCTAGAAGTCCCCAGGCTAATTGTTCATGCTTTATTAACACAGTCATCAAAACATGTTATTTATGCAGGACATAGTCAAAGATTTATCTTCTCAGTAATGTGTTAAATTAGAACTGTGACATTAGAGACATAGACTAATGCATGGCCATTTCTCCTCTCATTTAGAATTGGGACTATCAGAAGATAAATTAGTTCTGTGGTCTCTCTTTGGACTTGTGCTAGATAAAATGAGTTTCTTTTACCAACACACTGTCAGTTACCATCCCGAGTTTAGATTCATGATTATGCCATTTCCTCTAGCTTCTGTAATAATAGCTGAGAGAAAGACACCAGGACTGTTAATGCTTAGCCTTAGCCGTATCTAATGGAACAAAATTTATTGCTTTAACTTCTTAGTAACTAGGATTGACTGGCAATTAGCCACCTCTTTCATATCAGTATAAATACAGAGATTAAAATGAAACCAAATATTCTAAAGGGTCATTTTCCCATTAAAAAAAAATCATTAAAATAAAACATGCTTGCTACCAGAGCTTTAGAAAACATAGTACAAAGCAGCAGAAGAAAAAAGCCTAGAATATCGGTAGCAACATTTTTGGTGCACTTCCTTCAGTTTTCTCTGTATAAGAATATTAACATATTGGAAGTCCTTTTTCTATTCTGCTTTTATTTTTCCACTTAGAATTTCCTCATGTCATTCAAATACATGATTTTGAACCATTGCATAAAATGGTGCGAATGCTTAACGTGCTTAATCTCTAATCTATTAAGTGCTGCATGTGAATATTTCTTTGAACAACAATCTTTGACATTATATTGATTTTTTTTTTTTCGTGGCAAAACAAAATATTAGCTTAGGACTTCGTAAGTTTTACATGAATCCTCCTCATGGAAGGAAATGTCAGCTCTTTTCCCTGAATGCATTTCTTTGTTTCTTTTAAACTGCCTCCCTCATGGCAAGGTCTTTCCTTGTCAGATCCATTTTTTTTTTTTTTTTTCCATTTTGCTGGTGAGAATCAAGGAGCCACGGAGGTAATGTAGATGCCCTTGGGCCAGTCTAGTGGGAAGCGCTTTTTCCTGGAGTGTTGAAAAGGGGCAGTTTTACAGAATAAGGGAGTAAATAGAAAAAGAGGGGATTTTTTTTTAAGAACTGCTAATCTGGTTTAAGATAAGTAACTCAAGAAGAGTGTTATAAAAATAAGAGAAATTGTTTTGTTTTGAAGTTACCTCTTGGTTGCAGACTCTTTTGGCTGTGACATTATTCTAAAACTGGACCATGAGGGTCACGGCTTCATAAGCTGCATACATTTAGAAGGAAAAATCACTGTCCTCTTATTACTTGTCAAAATTGCTTTTTCCAAAGGTTAGGTCTGTGTATCCTCTTTACTAGCCTTATATAAGAATACCTTTAGGACTGATTTAATAAAACAATGAAGTATTATCGTTTTGCAAAGATGTTGGTAAATTTGAAAGTTGGGAAATAATACCTGGTTATTTAATTTTTCATTTCTTCATTAGTGATGTTGGCTATTTTCCAGTTTCTTCATACTTTAAATATCACTGGAGAATGATTTGGTCATGATCATTGTTGATTCACTGAGTGTGAATAAATTATTTCTTTAATTAATTCGTAAATGTCATTTTTTAAGAATATTATCTCTTAATTTTCATATTTGTTGCAGTAATTTTCTTCATGTTTGTCATTTGATTTTAATTATTTATTTGTTTTACATGTAGATGTATTGTATTTTATATTGTGAGATCAATTGACTTCTTCCTTTATGATTTAATTTCCTTCATGATTCAATTTATTGTTTCATTCTCAAAAAGTTCTTGTCCATTCTGAGTTTTCAATGACTGTATGAATTTCAACCCAGGTTTTATTTCTTTTTATTTTTTAAAGAAAAGATTTTATTTATTTATTGGACAGAGAGAGAGAGACAGTGAGAGAGGGAACACAAGCAGGGGGAGGGGGAGAAGGAGAAACAGGCTTCCCACTAAGCAGGGAGCCCAATGCAGGTGGTTGCATCCCAGGACCCCAGGATCATGATCTCAGCCAAAGGCTTAACTACTAAGCCACCCAGGCGCCCCTCACCCACAGGCTTTAATGTTTGTATTTATTACATTTGTTTTATCCACTTAGAATTTATTTGGAGATAAGATGTGAAAAAAAGGGGCACCTGGGTGGCTCAGTGGGTTAAAGCCTCTGCCTTCAGCTCAGGTCATGATCCCAGGGTCCTGGAATCAAGCCCCACATTGGGCTCTCTGCTCAGGGGGAGCCTGCTTCTCCCTCTCTCTCTCTCTGCCTGCCTCTCTGCCTACTTGTGATCTCTCTCTCTCTGTCAAATAAATAAATAAAATAAAATAACATAAAGATGTGAAGAAATAATTTAATTATTTTCTAAAGGACCATTGGTTCTACTATTAAAAAATTAATTTTTTTACTCTTATTATTGATGCCACTTTGTTATATAGAAAATACCTAGTATATGATGCTACCTGTTCTATGCTGTTAGTATACTATCTGGCATAAATTTAATAACTACAAATGTAGCTTGTGTTTTAATATATAGGAAAACATTTCAATAAAAATCTTTCTAAAAATGTCGCTATTCTCACTGTTTTCCTTCCTTATAATGTTCAGAATCCTTTTACTTTGCAAATTATTAAAAAAAAAAAACTCTGTTGGAAAGTTGATTAGAAATAGATTAAATCTCTAGATTGATTTGGAAAGTATTTTCTTTCCATTTATCAATATGATCAATACCTCAATAAAATTTTAGAATTTACTTTGTTCATTTATTCATTCATTCACTCAGTGTATCTTTGTGCATCTTTTTGCTACCTGACACTGTGATGGGCACCTAGGATTTAATGACATACTGACACTTCTGTCTTCTAAGTCCTGGTAATAGATGACTTGTATTCATGAGCTAACAGAAACAAGATAAAATAAATATTTTTTTTGCTGATAAAAATAAATAAAAAAATAAATAGAAAAATAAATCATTCCATAAACTGAAGACATAAACTTGGTGGCAGTGAAGCTCAAGTAGACATATTTAAAGCTTCAGCTGGACAAATTTATAGAAATGGGAATTCATAGCTAATTGTTGCATATAGACAATATATATTTTAATTTTGGAAAGTTTTAGTCACAAGATACCTAGAAATCTCAGAAAAGAAAACCTTTTTTTTTTTTTTTTTTTTTTTTTTAAAGATTTTTATTTATTTATTTATTTGACAGAGAGAGATCACAAGTAGGCAGAGAGGCAGGCAGAGAGAGGAGAGGAGGAAGCAGGCTCCCCGCTGAGCAGAGAGCCCGATGTGGGACTCGATCCCAGGACCCTGAGATCATGACCTGAGCCGAAGGCAGCGGCTTAACCCACTGAGCCACCCAGGCGCCCCAAAAGAAAACCTTTTATTCTTGATGATGCATCTTGAATATGGTAGGTATTCTATGTGTGTGTGTGTGTGTGTGTGTATGTTTGAACTGATCTTAAATGAAGAAGAAAAATAATAGATAGGTTACTGTGCATAGGAAATCATCTTTCTGCTAGTGTGTTGTTTATTTTGCCTCGTATAACTGCTTCATTCTATACAAACTATTTTTTTTTTGTCCTGCAAAGAAACTAAATCAATAGTTTTTTTAAAGTAAAGAAAAGATATTCACTCACAGAGCAGATTACACTTTATCTTTTTGGTAGAATGATATTATCACCATGTTGAGAGATAATTTTAGCCTTTTTCATAGAATGTAATTTGTTGAAAATGTAGCCTCCAATTGAAATGTTTCTGATTACAATGTACATGTTTCTATGTAATTTTGGTATCTTCCATTATTTCTGTGAGTATACTCAAAAAAACAATTTCTTTAAAGTTTTCATTTCTTTTGAGTTGCTCAATTGATTTTTATAGATTCTTTGGTATCAGAAAGATAAAAATACCAAACAATTGCTTGCCTTTTCTGGGTTTTCAGAAATTATTTTTATCAGCAATGTCATGGTACCGCATTATGGTTCTCTGTTCATTGTTGCCAAAATAAATTTATCATCAATATAACCTTTTGATGCACTATCATTGTTAATGCAAATGATCATTGGAAATATAGTATCTTCTTTGATCACATGAAACATATTTTCCATACACTACTGACAAAGAAATTGAAGAACAGAGAACTTTTTGTCATAGTATTGGAGCAGATCTTCAGGTGAGAATTCCTTGTTACTTTTCTCACCATTAATTTAAGGTTAGCAAAAAAAATCTCCTCCTATTAACACCTGCATTTATCTTTTATTTTCTTCCACATCTTTTTCTCTACAAAACTAATCACTAAATTTCTAGAGAATTATGTTGTAGAGAGTTCATAAAATGTTTTTCACAAACAAGATGTCAGTTGGTTTTCTGAGAATGATGGGACAGGGTGTTACATTTTTACCTGGATGAAGAAAAGACTAAGAAATTAAGTGACTTCAGTAAACAATTATTTTCCTATTATGCTCAGGGAAATAAAGAAGGGGCTTACTGAGTAAGGGTTAGAGAGACAAGGGGCAAAACTGGAAAGCTAATGAGAGGTCACAATAGGAAGAAAACTCTAGTATACAACATAGTAAAAATGGCTAATGTAATTTGAAATAAATAGTACTTTTTAAATTATGTTATAGAGGCAATAATACGCTGGAGCATCATTTGTTTGCTTCTAGTTTGTGATTTTTAGTTTTGGTATTTTTCACTAAACATAGTATTCAACAGGGCATAATGGTTTAATAAATGTGTTATTTGAATCACCTTGCATCTTATGGAAGACTTTATAAATAATTAGCTAGTGAATAATATAATCATGGTTGCCTGCTATTCGATGAGGGATAATTAATTGATACTAATATTTTAATATTAATTTAATATTAATAATATTTTAAAGAAATAAAGAGCCCAGAAAAGTACAAAGAATAATATGAAAATTACAGTTTTTCTATCATTATGAATTTAAAAACTATTAAGTTTTTCTTAGTTATTTCATCTTTTATGAATACACGTATGAAAGTATTTTAGGTAAGGTTGAAATGACCAATGACACCATCCCCAAATCATCTTTCTTTCTTCTTCCCCCAAAACAACTATCGAGATTTGGGTGCATGTCAGAACAGCGTAGAATATTTCCCTATATGTCTTAACATTTTGACATTTTGCATAAATAGTATCAACATTGTACACTATATTCTGCAGTATAATTAGTCTCTGTTTTTCTCATCAAATGAGTATTTGTTGAGTATATATTACATAATCAGTACCACTAGAGGTGGATGAACAAGTACAAATTCTTGCTCTCAATGCATTTACATTGTAGATGGGTTGAGGAAAAGAAAACAAATAAGTGAACATATAATATGTCCAAAGTTGTTAAAAAGTTATGGTGGAAAATAAAGCATAACAGAAGAATGGAATGTATCAAGTGAAAGTGGGGCAAGAGTATTGCTATTATAAATAAAATGGCTCTTTACTGATAAGCTGAAATTTTATCAGATACCTTGAGGAAATAGTTGTAGACAAGGGTCCCTAGGATTCCAGGCTAAGGAAATGAAAGATGTAAATAAAAAGGCCGCGAGACAGGAACATGCAGGGGGTGATGCTAGTGCCGAATGGTTTTGAGGGAGTGGCACAGGTTGAGAAAAGTGATGTCACAGGGATTGAATTTTACCAAATTATATATTGATCTTGTAATAGGACACTTCTAGGAAACAGGGAGTACTATTAATGACTGGGTTGGGACACAAGCATAAAATAGGACTCTGCTGGGTGAAATGGCATTTATAATCACCCTGTTGAAGACTTTAACTCAAGTTGAGATGAAATAAGCACTGATTTTGTTCAGAACTGTTACAATCTAACCCTTAATTTAACGAGATATCTCTGTTACATTGAGGCGACTGAAGAAAAGCCTGGAAGCTGGTAGATGAATTAAGAGGCTACAGCTACGATCCTGGCAAAAATACCCAAAAACCCAAAAAAACAAAAACGATGATGCCTTGTTCTAAGAAGATAGTAAAGGGGATGAAAGAAGTTGTTGAGTTCTGGATGCAAAATTTATTGACACATTTTCCTATATTACTTTTGATTGCTCTGTGTGTGTGTATGTGTGTGTGTGTGTGTGTGTGTAAACTTACTGATTTTAATTCCAGGCAATAATTTCTATGGAGTATTGTACTTTTGTGTATTTTTTTATACTTTTAGAATACTAATTCTTCATTGTTTATATTGTCAACTTTTTCTACAAACCTATTCAAATATTCCAATTTTATGTATAGTTCCTTCATTTGTTCAAAAATTTATGTAAATTAAATGTAATTGAGTTAGTCAAATTTAATAATGATTTACTCTAAGGCTATGTTTTTTATATCTTTTTAAGAAATAACCACCGGAAAACAAGATCATATAGATTTATCTTTTATTTTAACAGTTTTGCTTTTAAGTCTTTACTTCCTTAGCAATTTATTTTTATTTATAGTGTATTCAGGTATTAGTGTATTTTTTCTTTGTGGAAATTTACTTATATCAAAAACATTTATGGACTAATTAGAATGTCATACTATATTTTCAAATTTCCATATTAGCATTAGTATTTATTTGCTGTTTTTTTTTCTCATTGACCTATTTGTCTCTTTTCGTGTCAATATACCACTCTAAATTAATAAGTTTTGATAATTCGTGAGACAATTTTCCCTACCTTATTTTTATTTTTTAGAATTATGTTCATAGTTGTGGTATCATTACTCAAATATATGAGTTTTAATATCAGTCTTTCAAGTTGTGTTAAAAAATCTTTAGGATTTTCACTGATATTGTATGGAATTTATAGATTTATTATTGCAAAATTGGCATTTAAAAATACTGAGTTTAGGGACACCTGGGTGGTACAGTCAAGTGTCTGATTTGTTTTTGTCGCAGGTAATGATCTTAGGGTCATACTGAGTCCCCTGTCAGGCTCCACACACAATGTAGAATCTGCTTGAGATTCTCTCTCCTACTTCCTCTGCCCCTCTAGTTGGTGCATGTTCTCTCTAAAATAAATAAGTAAATCTTTAAAAAAAAAATACTGAGCTTACTACCCTTTGTCTCTTAATAGCATATCTCTACATCTTTTATATTTTTCATTAGCAATTTGTAATTTTCTACATTTTGAATATTTCTTGCTGTTTCTTCTTACATGTCTTTCAACCGTTATGGACAGTATCTTTTTCTATTGCTTTATTTATGACTAGGAATATTATTACTTTTTTCTTATTTGAGGCTGTGTAGAACTGTTCTGCATGGAACACTATTAGAGGTTATCCAGTGAAACACTAATTAAGCTTTGCATACTACAGTGATTAAGAATATGGGCACTGGAGCTAGACCACCTGTGTTCACGTCTTAACCCTGCCACTTATTAGCTTTTGGGCCTTGGATGAGAAACTGGTTACTTAACCATAATTTATGCCTCAACTTCTTTATTTTTCTATAAGTGGGGCTCATAGGATTATTTTGTGGAGTAAACAAATTAATATATGTGAAACCTCTAGCACATTACCTTACAGATAATAATGTTGTGTAATAGCTATTGTGATAGCTGTAATTATTATTTTCATGGGTTGTCAAAGATTATAAATGCAAATTTTTTTTCATTTTCTTTCATGACCTTAAGAAACATAAATTCTCTTTTCAGTGTAATGATAGAGGTATTGAAGAAACCAGAACATATAAATATATTTTAAATAGTCATGGATGATGGAATATAAGCATTAACAAAGTCACCTGAAAATATTGAATAAAACCTTCAAAAATCATTTAAAACCACTGGAGTATTTAAGTCCACAGAAATCATGGTGCCCATTGTTTGCATTCTAAATTAGGTAATTTAAAATCATGTTACCTTTGATTTTTTTCCCCTATATAATAATCCAGTCAATGTTGTATTGGTTCTTCCTTAAAATGTCTACTCAACATTTTCCCTTTTTCAATATTTCCACTATCACTAGACTCTTATTATCTCTCGCATGGATGATTATAAGAGCCTTTATTTCCTTGCCTCTAGTCTCTTGTCTTGTCAAATTTAGACTTTTAGGGGCACCTGGGTGGCTCAGTGGGTTAAAGCCTCTGCCTTAGGCTCAGATCGTGTTCCCAGAGTCCTGGGATTGAGCCCCACATTGGGCTCTCTGCTCCGCAGGGAGCCTGCTTCCTCCCCTGTCTCTCTCTGCCTACTTGTGATTTCTCTCTCTCTGTCAGATAAATAAAATCTTTATAAAAAAATTTAGACTTTTAACTCATACAAACAAGCTTATATTCACTATTTCTTAAAATAGTGCTATTATGGTTACATACCTAAATAACAGATTTGGTCACGTCACTGACCATATGAGAAAGCATTAATGAGTTTCCATTCCTTCTGAACCCACATCCAAACTTCATGGTGCTATTCTATATGTAGTCTCCACCATGACCTCTGTGATGTTAGTTCTCATCTCTTCTTGCTGCTTTCCTCGGAGTCACTGAAATTTCACATTTCTGCTGTACCTTTGAGCATGACAGTATATCTGGGTTGACTCTTGCACTTTTTCACCTTTATTCAAGTTCACATTACCACATAAACTGCTCAACTAGAATAATTAATCTTTTATGATTTAGGTTACATGTTATTTCCTGTCAATTTTGCCCTTCCCTTGCCGTAATTATTCTGTTCTTCCTCTGTATTAAATGAAATTTCTCATATTATATATACTGAATAAATTTGTATATGTAATTTTTCCACAGAAACCCAGAATCACCAATCAGTATAAGGGCTGTTAATTTCTGATAACTATTTTACAAATATTTTAAATATTTTAAATCTATTTTAACTTTTAAATAAGTATTAGAATTAATATATTAATCATTTACATATAACACATATGTCCAACATAAAATAATTAGAATGGGATGTTTTTCAAAGTATTTGGTTATTTAACAGGTATATATTGCTGAGTCTAGACCTAATGCTAGATTCCTATCTCATGACAGAAAAAAACCAGACTATTATCAAGACACAAAATTTATCTGGCAGTTTTGTATTTCTTGGGCTTCTAAAACAGTTTTCATATTATTACTTCATTAGTCTTACTATGATTGTTAATGTTGTGCTAAAACTTTCCTAGAGAGATCAAAGTGTTTCTAATATCCTGAAAATATTAAACAAAGTATTTCTGAATTGTAAGAAATTTTAAGGCATATATCCTTAACACATCTTTTCATATTCCTGTTTCAATTTCCTCAATATTGCTAAAAGGTAGTGTCATTTCTGTTAAATTCATGCTGAATTTGCACAGCCATATGAACAAATCTACAATTGATTCACACACTCATTTATTTTGAAGACACACCTTGTTAAAATTGAGCAGACTGAGAAAAAATGAACCAACCTAACCTTTTAGTTACAAATCTAATTTACTGCGATCAGTCTAGGTCCGACTTGAATCTAATCCTGTTAAGAGGGTTAGTGGTAGCTCTTGAGAACTCATCATTAGAAATATGACTTTAACAAGTAAGTGTTCCTAGTCAGTTTCTATGCCATCTGCTTTCTTTGCACGTTCACTTAGTGACCATGTTCACTGCATGTTCATTTAGTGCTAAACACATCCCTTATACTCAGGTACCTTTATTATAAGAAAGAGGAAATTTCTTTCTGATAAAAATATGTAAAAGTTATGGTGTACAAGCAAGTAGAATTAAAAGCATTACCATCTTGCATATCATTCTGTTTCTGGGTCACTTGGTTCTTGTCCTAGATGCACCAAAGAACTGAAGGTGCAAGATCAGAATGGGGAGATGGAGTTTATTGAGTAGATAGGTATAGTATACTTGCAAGAGTGCAAGTGGGCCACCGCCAGAGCAAAAGTGACAATGGCCCCAAGAAGCTCTGGCTGCATCCTTTTAAGCTTGCTTCCTGCATGTGTGTATTTGGCTTTGAGGGACAGCTGGTGGTTAAATAACATTTTGGGTTCTGCACATGTGCCTACCCATGATGCATTCTATTATTATTATATTTATTTATGTATTGCATATTTATGAGTTTCAAATTCGCTTTTGCTGTGACCTTAAGGGCAAGTTGCACTTTTGTGTGCATGCTCAGCTCTCCCTTGTAGCTTCTGAGCCAGCTCTGTGGCTAGGCCTTTCCTCTTCTGTTAGCCCTTCGAGGTGGCTCTGAAGGTGTGGCTATTAACTCTGGGGGCTGGGGGGAAGGAGTGGCTCGAAGGGTGTGGCCAGCACCTTCTTTATCCCTCCTCACTCATGTCTAACTGCCTAAAAATGATAGCTGGAATTTTTGACTCCCCTTTATAAATAGATCTTATTTTTCAAAAATTTCTATGATTTCTTCCAAAAAGGAGGCATCTTGTTTAAATATTATCTCGACTAAGTTTTTTAGAGCTCAAGGTTTATATTTCTTGGACTATGTCTATTTCGTTATTTAAGATAGCATATTTATTGGCACTTGAGAAAGTCAATACAAAACTATTCTTTTCTTCTCTTTTTATTTTTAATATTTTTATTTATTATTTGATAGAGAGACAGCGAGAGAGGGAACACAAGCAGGGAGAGTGGGAGAGGGGGAAGCTGGCTCTCCGCCAAACAGGGAGGCCAATGAGGGGCTTGATCCCAGGACCCTGAGATCATGACCTGTGCTGAAGGCAGATGCTTAATGATCGAACCACCCAGACACCACAAAAATATTCTAATGTAATATACGTAAGTTCTAATATACGTAAGTTCTTAACAAATTGATAGATAGATGAGTAGGTGTGGTGGTGGAGGGTAAGTCAATTTTATTGTTTTAGAAATGTTGAAGAACTGGCCACATGTATGACCAAAATGTGCTTCCTAATGCTGAACCACATATACGGACAGACCAATTCAAAGCAGTGCTAGACAAATCCCAGCACAAAGTCCTCCCAGGCAAGGGCAAAGACTTCTCCACTATTTTCTATAGCTTGGAGCACACCAAAGAAAATGCTGTCCATGGACAGGCATATAGGAAAGAGATTTAAAAAAAAAAAAAAAAGGAGTAGGGAGGGAAGGCTGGTTAAGCCTGGCATTCCCACGGCCCATCCCCAAATTTACGCAAGCAAAAATGTATTGCTCCCTTTTGAAGAACTGAATTATGGGATAGAGAAATAGTAAGAGAGTTAAACTAAATGATGTTTCTCTAAGCTGAAACAAAGTCAGGAGAAAGGAGGTTCACTCCAACAGTATTTATGTCATTCAATTTGTAATGTGAATGGGGAGCAGTAAAACTTATTAAATTAGGCCAAATTTTACTGCCCAGGCTGTAGATGGCCTTCAGCTCCTGGTCCTTGCCTTCCAAACATGGCATCATCAGGGCCGGTCATCAAAGCCAAAATAGACTCATTAACTGTTGCTTATAACCAGAAGATTCCCTTAACGATTTCATCTCAAATTCTACCTTAGTCACAATTTGGTCAAATATCATAGTCTTGGTAAGTTTAGAGAATGATATCATAAGCTTATGCATTTAATGCCTCACCAAATGTGATATTTGAAACATTGTCCCACTGAACTCTTATTCCCAAGAATTTCGATGTTTAAAGAGTTGGAGTTTGAGCTGAGCAACTTATGATACATGAAAATTAGGAAAGCAGATCATCTAATACCTGTATTCAGCTCCTATTAAATTGATTCCCTTCAATGCCACGCTTTCCTCAATAACTGTGCTCTCTAAGCTTCTTTTCATGTCTTTTGATAGTAGATAAATCATTAATTAAAAGATAGATATAAAGATATTCTTTATATTATAGTTTATACACTTCGGGATTTTTTTTAGAAGGACCCAAAGGGGCGACAATGCCGCTACATAGCCTGTAATCTACGTCTTGTTTATTTATTTATTT
Organism: Mustela lutreola; assembly: GCF_030435805.1. Lineage (NCBI taxonomy): Eukaryota > Metazoa > Chordata > Mammalia > Carnivora > Mustelidae > Mustela > Mustela lutreola. Next base: position 13,876,952 of record NC_081290.1, read on the forward strand.
ATTTCTTAAGAAAAAAAGGATGAAAGAAAAGAAAACCCTACCCCCCTAATAGAGCTGACTTTTCAGACGAATGTGGGTTAAATGGAAGAAAAAGTGCAGCGAGTATGTTATCTGCATAAAATCTGTTTGTGACTCTTCTTTCAATGGCACATTGTGCTATGGAATTTCATTCCCTTTGAGCACACCTTTCTCTGTGGATTTTTTGTTAGCAACTCACTGGGCAGACACCACTGAAAATAATTACTGACACAACATAAAAGCCTTAAACACTGTTTAGGTGGGAGAGATTTTAAACACATTAGGGCTGGAGAATAAAGGAAGTATACAGGCATGGGCTGCGAGACATTTTTAAAGGAAAAAGAGGTCACTTGATTGACTCTCCTGTTTGCTGGGCTTATCATTGGGAAATATGACAAATCTTCTACACCTCTGAACTTTCACAAATGAGGCCTGCTTGTTTTTCTACAGAGTAAATTTCAAACTTTGTTTCACATTTACTACTTTTCTTTCCTGTTTGTTTACTATTGTTTCCAGATGATACAAGTAACTTTTAAAATGTGGCTAGCTGATTTTCTGTGGAGGCTGAGCTATTGCAGCATCTTAAGAACAGTAGAGTTTTTCAAAGTACTTTTCCTTTTCTTAGAAAGTCATTGCTCCATTAGTATAGAGATTATTATTCTAGGTCCAATTTATGAGAGTGTTATCATGTGCAATTTATAGTATTCTGAAGCACATTAAATAATACTTCTTAATATCACTGATAGATTGCTTAAATATCTTTGCACATTATATGGTCTCACTATGGAACCACTCACTTAGAAATAGCGGTTCAAATATATGTGTGGTTGCACAGAAAGTGAATAATGCAGCATCTCAATTTATAGTTTTAACAAGTGTCTGATTTTCCCTGTTCTAAGAGTCCATTATTCTAGCTCATTGCTTGGTAGTATTTTTTTCTTCTTCTTTATTGTCTTTTTCCCCCTTAAGGAGATCATTTATAGTGACATAGAAACACTTACTACTTGCTTTTAATCTTACGAAATGGATGGCTTTCAGTTTCTGGTAAAACTTAAAGCTTTATGTAAAATGAAATAAAGTGAATTCTTTAAAAAAAAATTCATGTAGTCCCACTTTCAAGAATTACCCTTTTAAGGGGGGTGGCAATAATTGAAGACCGATTAAGTATGTTTATTACTCCTAATCTTAAATCTTTCTAACCACTCTTTAATTCATTTTTAAAGAATTATTTGTTTATTTTAGAGAGAGAGCAGGGGGAAGGACAGAGGGAGAAAGAGAAGAGAGAGAATCCCAGGCAGACTCCCTGCTGAGTCTGATGTGAGCCTTGACCTTATAACCCAAGATCATGATCTGAGCTGAAACCAAGAGTCAGAGGCTCAACTGACTGAGTAACCAAGTCACCTTTTTTCTTTTTTTTTAATTTTTCATTAACTTTTATTTTATTAACTTTTATTTTTGACTATTAACTATTAATTTAATTTTTTAATTTTTAAAAGATTTATTTATTTATGTATTCATTTATTCGACAGATAGATCACAAGTAGGCAGAGAGGGAGGCGGAGAGAGAGAGAGAAGCAGGCTCCCCTGTGGGGAGAGAGAGAGCCCGATGTGGGGCTCGATCCCAGAACCCTGGGATCATGACCTGAGCGCAAGGTAGAGGCTTAACCCACTGAGCCACCCAGGAGACCCTAATAATTTTATTTTTATTAACAATATTTTATTAACTAATGTACTATTAACCCCAGGGGTACAGGTCTGTGAATCATCAGGCTTACATACTTCATAGCACTCACCATAGTACACACACTCCCCAATGCCCATAACCCAACCACCCTCTCCATACTCCCCTCCCCCTGGCATCCCTCAGTTTGTTTTGTGAGATTAAGAGTCTCTTATGGTTTGTCACCATCCTGATCCCATCTTGTTTCATTTTTTCCTTCCCTACCTCCCAAACCCCTCACATTGCCTCTCAACTTCTTCATATCAGAGATATCATATGATAATTGTCTTTCTCTGATTGACTTATTTCGCTAAGCATAATACCCTCTAGTTCCATCCATGTCATTGCAAATGGCAAGATTTCATTTCTTTTGATGGCTGCATAGTATTCCATTGTGTATATATACCACATCTTCTTTATCCATTCATCTGTTGATGGACATCTAGGTTCTTTTAAATGTGTGGCTATTGTGGACATTGCTGCTGTAAACATTCGAGTGCACATGCCCCTTTGGATCACTACATTTGTATCTTTAGGATAAATACCCAGTAGTGCGATTGCTGGGTCATAGGGTAGCTCTATTTTCAACTTTTTGAGGACATTCCATGCTGCTTTCCTGAATGGCTGTACCAGCTTGCATTCCCACCAACAGTACAGGAGGGTTGCCCTTTCTCTGCATCCTCGCCAGCATCTGTCATGCCCTGACTTGTTAATTTTAGCCACTCTGACTGGTGTGACATGGTGTCTCATTTGGTTTTGATTTGTATTTCACTGATGCTGAGTGATATGTGGCACTTTTTCATGTATCTGTGGCCATTTGGATGTCTTCTTTGCAGAAAATGTCTGTTCATGTCCTCTGCCCATTTCTTGATTGGAGTATTTGTTCTTTGGGTGTTCAGTTTGATAAGTTATTTATAGATTTTGGATACTAACCCTTTATCTGATATGTCATTTGCAAATATCTTCTTCCATTCTGTCAGTTGTCCTTTGGTTTTGTTGACTATTTCCTTTGCTGTGCAAAAGCTTTTGATCTTGATGAAGTCTCAGCAGTTAATTTTCGCCCTTGCTTCCCTTGTCTTTGGTGATGTTTCTAGGAAGAAATTGCTGTGGTTGAGGTTGAAGAGGTTGCTGTCTGTGTTCTCCTCAAGGATTTTGATGGATTCCTTTCTCACATTGAGGTCCTTCATCCATTTTGAGTCTATTTTTGTGTGTGGTGTAAGGAAATGGTCCAGTTTCATTCTTCTGCATGTGGCTGTCCAATTTTCCCAACACCATTTGTTGAAGAGAATGTCTTTTTACCATTGGACATTCTTTCTTGCTTTGTCAAAGATTAGTTGACCAAAGAGTTGAGGGTCTATTTCTGGGTTCTCTATTCTGTTGCATTCATCTATGTGTCTGTTTTTGTGCTAGTACCATATTGTCTTGATGATGACAGCTTTGTAATAGAGCTTGAAGTCTGAAGTTGTGATACCACCAACTCTGGCTTTCTTTTTCAACATTCCTCTGGCTATTCGAAGTCTTTTCTGGTTCCATATAAATTTAAGGATTATTTGGATGGTATTTTAATAGGGATTGCATTAAATGTGCAGATTGCTTTAGACAGAATAGATATTTGCACAATAATTGTTCTTCCAATCCATGGGCATGGAACATCTTTCCATTTCTTTGTGTCTTCCTCAATCTTTTGTGAGTACTTTATAGTTTTCTGAGTACAGATTCTTTGCCTCTTTGATTAGGTTTATTCCTAGGTATCTTATGGTTTTGGGTGCAATTGTAAATGGGATTGACTCCTTATTTTATTCTGTCTTATTGTTGTATAGAAATGCAACTGATTTCTGTGCTTTGATATTATATCCTGAAACTTTACTGAATTCATGTACAAGTTCTAGCAGATTTGGAGTGGAGTCTTTTTGGTTTTCCACATAATATATCAAATAATCTGCAAAGAATGACAGTTTGACTTCATCTTTGCCAATTTGGGTGCCTTTAATTTCTTTCTGTTTTCTGATTGCTGAGGCTAGGACTTCTAGTACTATGTTGAATAGCAGTGGAGATAATGGACATCCCTGCCGTGTTCCTGACCTTAGCGGAAAAGCTCTCACTTTTTCTCCATTGACAATGATATTCGCTGTGGTCTTTCATAGATGGCTTTGATGATACTGAGGTATTTACCCTCTATCCCTACACTTTGAAGAGTTTTGATCAAGAATGGATGCTGTATTTTGTCAAATTCCTTTTCAGCATCTATTGAAAGTACATATGGTTCTTGTTCTTTCTTTTATTAATGTATTGTATCACATTGATTTGCAGATGTTGAACCAAAATTGTGACCCTGGAATAAATCCCACTTTGTTGTGGTGAATAATCCTTTTAACGTACTGTTGGATCCTATTGGCTAGTATTTTGGTGAGAATTCTCACATCCGTGTTCATCAGGGATATTGGTCTGTAATTCTCTTTTTTGATGGGATCTTTGGTTTTGGAATCAAGGTAGTGCTGCCCTCATAAAATGAGTTTGGAAGTTTTCCTTCCATTTCTATTTTTTTGGAACAGTTGCAGGAGAATAGGTATTAATTCTTCTTTAAAGGTTTGGTAGAATTACCCTGGGAAGTCGTCTGGCCCTGGGCTCTTGTTTGTTGGGAGATATTTATTGACTGCTTCAATCTCTTTACTGGTTATGGGTCTGTTCAGGTTTTCTATTTCTTCCTGGTTCAGTTGTGGTTGTTTAAAGACATTTTTTTTTAAAAGATTTTATTTATTTATTTGACAGACCAAGATCACAAATTAAGCAGAGGCAGAAAGAGAGGAGGAAGCAGGCTCCCCGCCAAGCAGAGAGCCCAATGTGGGGCTCGGTCCCAGGACCCTGATATCATGACCTGGCAGAGGCTTTAACCCACTGAGCCACCCAGGCGCCCCCAGTTGTGGTAGTTTATATGTCTATAGGAATGAATCCATTTATTCCAGATTGTCAAATTTGCTGGCATATAGTGGCTCATAATATGTCCTTATAATTGTTTGTATTTCTTTGGTGTTGGTTGTGATCTCTCCTCTTTCATTCATGATTTTATTTATTTAGGTCCTTTCTCTGGCCAGGGGTTTATCAATCTTATTCATTCTTTTGAAGAACATGCTTTTAGTTTCGTTGATTTGTTCTATTGTTCTTTTGGTTTCTACATCATTCATTTCTGCTCTGATCTTTATTATTTTTCTTCTCCTGATGGGTTTAGGCTTCTTTTGCTGTTCTTTCTCCAGCTTCTTTAGCTATAGGGTTAGTTGTATATTAGAGACCTTTCTTGTTTCTTGAGAAAGGCTTGTATCACTATATATTTTCCTCTCATGACTGCCTTTGCTGTTTCCCACAGATTTTGAACAGTTGTGTTTTTTTTTTAACTGAAACATAAAATTTATTATTTGAGCAATGCAATAGAATGCACAATTACATTAAACAAACTGAAGAGCATAGTTGGTAGAATTTTAAAAATCACCCCTTCCTCCAAAAATTGTAAAAAATACATATAAAAATGATCATAAATAAGTTGATTGCTATACAACACAGTTGATAAAAACTCAATGTATATATATCTTCTTTGTCCATCCATCAGTTGATGAATGTTTGGTCCAAAATAAAATATATGGTTCCAAATTTAACACTGTTGACTTCTAAACAGCACAATGTATGACTTTAATAGTATAACTTTCCCTAAGAAATTTCTTAAACCTTCTCAATTAAAAAAAAAAAAAGACTTTTCATGAAGAAGGTTTCATATAAGTACCAAAAAAACTTGCATACTAACAAGTGATTCTTCATATATCACCAGAGTTATTGAATTGAGTTTAAGCTAAAGTCACAAAAATAATATTTCTTTAGATATCATTATAAATATTAGTAATCATTTCTAAGAATTTTATAAAATTAAGATGTTATATTTAAAGCTTACTTTATGAGGACTTTGAGTTATCAGGGCTTAACTGTTCCTATTTACACATTTTCAGAATGTTTTCCACTTGTGGAAACTTTTTCAGAACTTTTTCCACTTGTTATTTCTTCTTCTGTAACTTCTTTGAATACACATACCACTTATTTTTCACATATTTCCAGATAAACTGATTTTAAGCAATTATTTTTACTTCTTTTAGGTGGTTTCTGTGCTCATTTTTAAAAATATTTTATTTGTTTATTATTATTATTTTTTTATTTTTTATAAACATATATTTTTATCCCCAGGGGTACAGGTCTGTGAATCACCAGGTTTACACACTTCACAGCACTCACCAAAGCACATACCCTCCCCAATGTCCATAATCCCACCCCCTTCTCTCAAACCCCCTTCCCCCAGCAACCCTCAGTTTGTTTTGTGAGATTAAGAGTCACTTATGGTTTGTCTCCCTCCCAATTCCACTTGTTTCATTTATTCTTCTCCTACCCACTTAAGCCCCCATGTTGCATCACCACTTCCTCATATCAGGGAGATCATATGATAGTTGTCTTTCTCTGCTTGACTTATTTCACTAAGCATGATACGCTCTAGTTCCATCCATGTTGTCGCAAATGGCAAGATTTCATTTCTTTTGAAGGCTGCATAGTATTCCATTGTGTATATATACCACATCTTCTTGATCCATTCATCTGTTGATGGACATCTATGTTCTTTCCATAGTTTGGCTATTGTGGACATTGCTGCTATAAACATTCGGGTGCATGTGCCCCTTTGGATCACTACGTTTGTATCTTTAGGGTAAATACCCAATAGTGCAATTGCTGGGTCATAGGGCAGTTCTATTTTCGAACAGTTGTGTTTTCATTATCATTTGTTTCCATGAATTTTTTTAATTCTTCTTTAATTTCCTGGTTGACCCATTCATTCTTTAGTAGGTGCTCTTTAGCCTCCGTGTATTTAGGTTCTTTCCAACTTCCCTCTTGTGATTGGGTTCTAGCTTCAGAGCATTGTGGTCTGAAAATATGCAGGGAATGATCCCAATCTTTTGATACTGGTTGAAACCTGAGTTATGGCCCAGGATGTGATCTATTCTGGAGAATGTTCCATGTGCACTAGAGAAGAATGTGTATTCTCTTGCTTTGGGATGGAATGTTCTGAATATATCTGTGATGTCCATCTGATCCACTGTGTCATTTAAGGCCTTTATTTCCTTGTTGATCTTTTGGTTGGATGATGTGTCCCTTTCAGTGAGGGGGATGTTAATGTCCCTTACTATTTTTGTATTATTGTTGATATTTTCTCTAATTTTGTTATTAATTGGTATCTACTTGGCTGTTCCCGTGTTAGGGGCATAGACGTTCAAAATTGTTAGATCTTCTTGTTGGACAGACCCTTTGAGTATTATATAATGTCCTTCCTCATCTCTTATTATAGTCTTTGGCTTAAAATCTAATTGATCTGATATAAGGATTGCTACCCAGCTTTCTTTTGATGTCCATTAGCATGGTAATTTGTGTTCGATCCCCTCACCTTAAATCTGATATTGATAGGTCTTGTTTTTTTTTTTTTTTTTTTTTTTTTATTTTTTATTTTTTATAAACATATATTTTTTATATACATATATTTTTATCCCCAGGTCTGTGAATCACCAGGTTTACACACTTCACAGCACTCACCAAATCACATACCCTCCCCAATGTCCATAATCCCACCCCCTTCTCCCAAACCCCCTCCCCCCGGCAACCCTCAGTTTGTTTTGTGAGATTAAGAGTCACTTATGGTTTGTCTCCCTCCCAATCCCATCTTGTTTCATTTATTCTTCTACCCACTTAAGCCTCCATGTTGCATCACCACTTCCTCATATCAGGGAGATCATATGATAGTTGTCTTTCTCTGCTTGACTTATTTCGCTAAGCATGATACGCTCTAGTTCCATCCATGTTGTTGCAAATGGCAAGATTTCATTTCTTTTGATGGCTGCATAGTATTCCATTGTGTATATATACCACATCTTCTTGATCCATTCATCTGTTGATGGACATCTAGGTTCTTTCCATAGTTTGGCTATTGTGGACATTGCTGCTATAAACATTCGGGTGCATGTGTCCCTTTGGATCACTACATTTGTATCTTTAGGGTAAATACCCAATAGTGCAATTGCTGGGTCATAGGGCAGTTCTATTTTCAACATTTTGAGGAACCTCCATGCTGTTTTCCAGAGTGGCTGCACCAGCTTGCATTCCCACCAACAGTGTAGGAGGGTTCCCCTTTCTCCGCATCCTCGCCAGCATCTGTCATTTCCTGACTTGTTGATTTTAGCCATTCTGACTGGTGTGAGGTGATATCTCATTGTGGTTTTGATTTGTATTTCCCTGATGCCGAGTGATATGGAGCACTTTTTCATGTGTCTGTTGGCCATCTGGATGTCTTCTTTGCAGAAATGTCTGTTCATGTCTTCTGCCCATTTCTTGATTGGATTATTTGTTCTTTGGGTGTTGAGTTTGCTAAGTTCTTTATAGATTCTGGACACTAGTCCTTTATCTGATATGTCGTTTGCAAATATCTTCTCCCATTCTGTCAGTTGTCTTTTGATTTTGTTAACTGTTTCCTTTGCTGTGCAAAAGCTTTTGATCTTGATGAAATCCCAGTAGTTCATTTTTTCCCTTGCTTCCCTTGCCTTTTGCGTTGTTCCTAGGAAGATGTTGCTGCGGCAGAGGTCGAAGAGGTTGCTGCCCGTGTTCTCCTCAAGGATTTTGATGGATTCCTTTCGTACATTGAGGTCCTTCATCCATTTTGAGTCTATTTTTGTGTGTGGTGTAAGGAAATGGTCCAATTTCATTTTTCTGCATGTGGCTGTCCAATTTTCCCAGCACCATTTATTGAAAAGGCTGTCTTTTTTCCATTGGACATTCTTTCCTGCTTTGTCGAAGATTAGTTGACCATAGAGTTGAGGGTCTATTTCTGGGCTCTCTATTCTGTTCCATTGATCTATGTATCTGTTTTTGTGCCAGTACCATGCTGTCTTGATGATGACAGCTTTGTAATAGAGCTTGAAGTCCGGAATTGTGATGCCACCAACGTTGGCTTTCTTTTTCAATATCCCTTTGGCTATTCGAGGTCTTTTCTGGTTCCATATAAATTTTAGAATTATTTGTTCCATTTCTTTGAAAAAGATGGATGGTACTTTGATAGGAATTGCATTAAATGTGTAGATTGCTTTAGGTAGCATAGACATTTTCACAATATTTATTCTTCCAATCCAGGAGCATGGAACATTTTTCCATTTCTTTGTGTCTTCCTCAATTTCTTTCATGAGTACTTTATAGTTTTCTGAGTATAGATTCTGTGTCTCTTTGGTTAGGTTTATTCCTAGGTATCTTATGGTTTTGGATGCAATTGTAAATGGGATTGACTCCTTAATATCTCTTTCTTCTGTCTTGCTGTTGGTGTAGAGAAATGCAACTGATTTCTGTGCATTGATTTTATATCCTGACACTTTACTGAATTCCTGTATAAGTTCTAGCAGTTTTGGAGTGGAGTCTTTTGGGTTTTCCACATATAGTATCATATCATCTGCGAAGAGTGATAATTTGACTTCTTCTTTGCCGATTTGGATGCCTTTAATTTCCTTTTGTTGTCTGATTGCTGAGGCTAGGACCTCTAGTACGATGTTGAATAGCAGTGGTGATAATGGACATCCCTGCCGTGTTCCTGACCTTAGCGGAAAAGCTTTCAGTTTTTCTCCATTGAGAATGATATTTGCGGTGGGTTTTTCATAGATGGCTTTGATGATATTGAGGTATGTGCCCTCTATCCCTACACTTTGAAGAGTTTTGATCAGGAAGGGATGTTGTACTTTGTCAAATGCTTTTTCAGCATCTATTGAGAGTATCATATGGTTCTTGTTCTTACTTTTATTGATGTGTTGTATCACATTGACTGATTTGCGGATGTTGAACCAACCTTGCAGCCCTGGAATAAATCCCACTTGGTCGTGGTGAATAATCTTTTTAATGTACTGTTGAATCCGATTGGCTAGTATTTTGTTGAGTATTTTCGCATCTGTGTTCATCAAGGGTATCGGTCTATAGCTCTCTTTTTTGGTGGGATCCTTGTCTGGTTTTGGGATCAAGGTGATGCTGGCCTCATAAAATGAGTTTGGAAGTTTTCCTTCCATTTCTATTTTTTGGATCAGTTTCAGGAGAATAGGAATTAGTTCTTCTTTAAATGTTTGGTAGAATTCCCCCGGGAAGCCGTCTGGCCCTGGGCTTTTGTTTGTTTGGAGATTTTTAATGACTGTTTCAATCTCCTTACTGGTTATGGGTCTGTTCAGGCTTTCTATTTCTTCATGGTTCAGTTGTGGTAGTTTATATGTTTCTAGGAATGCATCCATTTCTTCCAGATTGTCAAATTTATTGCCGTAGAGTTGCTCATAGTATGTTCTTATAATAGTTTGTATTTCCTTGGTGTTAGTTGTGATCTCTCCTCTTTCATTCATTATTTTATTTATTTGGGTCCTTTCTCTTTTCTTTTTGATAAGTCGGGCCAGGGGTTTATCAATTTTATTAATTCTTTCAAAGAACCAGCTCCTAGTTTCGTTGATTTGTTCTATTGTTTTTTTGGTTTCTATTTCATTGATTTCTGCTCTGATCTTTATGATTTCTCTTCTCCTGCTGAGCTTAGGGTTTCTTTCTTGTTCCTTCTCCAGCTCCTTTAGGTGTAGGGTTAGGTTGTGTACCTGAGACCTTTCTTGTTTCTTGAGAAAGGCTTGTACCGCTATATATTTTCCTCTCAGGACTGCCTTTGTTGTGTCCCACAGATTTTGAACCGTTGTATTTTCATTATCATTTGTTTCCATGATTTTTTTCAATTCTTCTTTAATTTCCCGGTTGACCCATTCATTCTTTAGAAGGATACTGTTTAGTCTCCATGTATTTGGGTTCTTTCCAAACTTCCTTTTGTGGTTGAGTTCTAGCTTTAGAGCATTGTGGTCTGAAAATATGCAGGGAATGATCCCAATCTTTTGATACCGGTTGAGTCCTGATTTAGGACCGAGGATGTGATCTATTCTGGAGAATGTACCATGTGCACTAGAGAAGAATGTGTATTCTGTTGCTTTGGGATGAAATATTCTGAATATATCTGTGATGTCCATCTGGTCCAGTGTGTCATTTAAGGCCTTTATTTCCTTGCTGATCTTTTGCTTGGATGTAGGTCTTGTTTTTTAAATCCATTCTGATACCCTGTGTTTTTTGATTGGGGCATTTAGACCATTTACATTCAGGATAACTATTGAAAGTTATGAATTTAGTGCCATTGTATTATCTGTAAGGTAACTCCTACTGTATATTGTCTCTGTTCCTTTCTCGTCTACTACTTTTAGGCTTTCTCTTTGCTCAGAGGACCCCTTTCAATATTTCCTATAGGGCTGGTTTGGTGTTTACATTTCTTTCAGTTTTTGTTTGTCATGGTAGATTTTTCTCTCTCCTTCTATTTTCAATTATAGCCTAGCTGGATATAGTATTCTTGGCTGCATGTTTTTCTCATTTAGTGCTCTGAATATATCATGCCAGATCATTCTGGCATGCCAGGTCCCTATGGATTAGTCTGTTGCCAGTCTAATATTTTTACCTTTGTATGTTACAGGTTTCTAGTCCCAGGCTGCTTTCAGGTTTTTCTCTTTTTCACTAAGACCTGTAATTTTTATTATTAGATGATGGGTTATGGATCTATTTTTACTGATTTCGAGGGGTGTTCTTCTGTGCCTCCTGGATTTTGATGCTTGTTTCCTTTGCTATATTAGGGAAATTTTCTACAATAATTCACTCCAATATACCTTCTGCCCACCTCTCTCTTTCTTCTTCTTCTGGAATTCCAATTATTCTAACATTGCTTCATCTTATGGTATCATTTATCTCTTGAATTCTTCCCTCTCCTTGGTGAATAGAACAGAGCCACCCACTTGATTTTGGGTGCATTTTGGTCTCTTAGAAGAAACTACCTCCCAAAATTTTAAAGAAAGAAAAACTTATATATATATTTTTTATATTTATCTATTATATATATATAATTATATATTATTTATAGATATTATTTATATTTATTTATATATATTTATATTTTAAAAATTTTCATCTTTACAGTCATATTCCATCCCTTCATTGTGTTTACCCTTATATATAGTGTATATATACACTATATATATACACACTATATAAAAGATGAAATTTTTAAAATTTCTAAAAAAAGAATTGATTAGATAAGTTGGTTGGGAGAAGAATGAAAAAGAAAGTGGAGAGTATTTGCTTAGGCTGGAGACTGGAATAAAACCTTGTGTTAGATTTAGAGTATATTTTCATCTATTAGAGAAATTGTACCCTGAATTTTTTTTTTTAGAAGAAAAAAACCCTATATGCATACAAAAAATCAAGTTAGATACAATTAAGAATAAAATATGACTATAATATAATAATAAAGGTTTAAAAAGTTGTTTTTTTTAGAAAGGTATTGTTAAGATAAACTAGTTAAAAATATTGAAAGAGGAAAGAGAAAAAGTTAAAAAATAGAATAAGAAAAAAATAAAATTAAAAAGATTTAAGTAACTTTGCAAGACTATAGAATCATGGGGAGAAAGCCATGAATTCCATGTTTTGCTTTCCCCTCCTCTGGAATTCCACTGTTCTCCTTGATCAGTGAGCTTGCTCTTGGATGGATGTTCTTGATGATCTTCTGTTGTAGTGATTCTCAAAATGTCTTTGCCCAAAGTGGAATTGTGCCACCCGTGGCAGGGGCTGGGTTAAATAATCTTCTTGGGTTCACTCTTGGTAGCTTTTGTTTCCTGAACACTTCTGTACAGCTCTGGAGGATGGGAATGAAAATGGTGGCCTCCAAATCTCTGGCCTGGAGGATCCAAGAGCTCGGGGCCCCACTCTTCAGTGCACCCTCGGAGAAAAGCATCAGTCACTCTCATCTCTCTGGTCTCTGGCTGCACTAAGGCTCATCCAGCCTGTAACAGATCATTTCTGTCTCTGGCCCACAGCCCCATTTGGAATCTCCAAACCTAGGAGATTCCTGCTGCTTTGCTCCTCTGGTTGATGAAGTTGGGTCTCCCCAGATCTGCTACTTATGGGGTCCTTGCTCAAAGAGCAGTGGTCTGAGTGTGCTGCGGATCAGAGCTGAGAGCTCACTCCTCAGCTCCGTCTCTGTAGCCGGCTTCCCCGCTCTGATATGTGCAAGCTCTGCTACACTCAGACACCCCTGATCCTTCTGTGACCCTGTAGGAACTGAGACCACACTCTCTCCGTGAAGGCTCCACCCCTGCTTAGCCTCTGGAGTGATGCCCCTCAGTGGAGCAGACTTTTAAAAGTTCAAATTTTGTGCTCCATTGCTCCACCACTTGCCGGGATCCAGCCTCTCCTTCTGTAGTCTGTCTTCGTGTGGCTTCGGATTCACCTCTCTGCATGTCCTACCTTTCAGAAAGTGGTCGATTTTCTCTTTCTAGAGAAAATCTTCAATCTCTTGTTGGGTTTGTAGGTGTTCGGAATGGTTTGATAACTATTTAACTGAACTCCTGCTTCCTGATGTCATCTCAGTCTGCTACTTCTCTGCCATCTTGACTCCTCCCCACCAGGTCACTTTTTTTTTTTTTTTTAAGATTACATTTATTTATTTAACAGATCACAAGTAAGTAGTGAGGCAGGCAGAGAGGGGGAAGCAGGCTCCCTGCTGAGTACAGCCTGATGTGGGGCTCGATCCCAGGACCCTGAGATCATGACCCAAGCTGAACGCAGAGGCTTAACCCACTGAGCCACCCACGCTCCCCACAAGTCACCTTTTCTATTCTTTTTTTTTTTTTTTTTTATCATAAGCAAAAGTTTCAGTGGAAAAGAGAATTTGGACTGCCATAAGAGAAGTCCTCTTTAGCCAATTTTAAAGGATACACAGAAAAAATTAAAATATTTAGGGAAAAGCCTTGATCCACTTGAGTCAGATCCAATGAATCACTGGTGCCTTGTAAGGAACAAACTTCCTTTAGAAAATGTTTATATTTAATTCCATTAAAAATTCTGAAGACTCCCAAATTTCATTGTTAATAATTTCTTAGTTAAGAAATCTTAGTTATTTCAGTTTATTAGAAAATATTAAGTAAATTGTCAAAGAATTATAGTGGCATGTTTTCTCTCTTCTTCCTTAGTTACTCATTTTATGTTGTTATTAAGATTTCCATGTGATGGTATGTATAAGAGATTTTATCCATTCTATATTTAAGAGGGAGACAACAGAAAACAATAGAAATAAATTTGGAATAGTTAATAGGATTATTTTTCTGATTCTTTAATGGTACTATTTATTTTTCTGAGCAAGCTACTTACCTTCTGTGCACTTGAGAAGCAAAATTATTTGGTTTGAGGTAGATTTCTCATGTTTTGTGTGTGGGTGTCTGTGTGTGTGTTTAATTCTACAGAACAGAAAACATATTTCACATTATTTAATCCTTTCTTAAGTCAAATATCTGTGAAGGTGGAGTTGTAAGCTATTTAAAACCGAATTTTTAGTTTCATTGTATCTGTGAGGCACCCAGAAAATTTGGGACTTTAATGATAGTATATCTTCATCATAATCTCACAATGTATTTTATGAGGCCAGAATTTCTGAATGGGTACAAACTGAACATTTCTGATATGGTCCTTTATTTTGTAGAAAGTGCCTGATGTTAATATGTTTGATTGAGAAAAATTCCAATAGCTTCACATCAACTCTGTGTAAATAAAGAAAACGCAGAATGACACTTTAATAGCTCTGGTTGTTTCAAAGAACTCATGAAGTGCCTTAAAGTGCCACTTCAATTATTAATAAAATATCTAGACCAGAGTGATAGATATGAACTAAACTCTAGAAGACAAAAGAAGCAGAGGAAAGTCAGAAGGAAGTTCTACTAGGTGAGCATGAACCATTTGCCTCTCCATTATATAAATTACATCACCAGATGTATATGATTCTTGCATGTTTCTGAAATGCCTATGTGGAGATCAGGTTTCTAATCTCTGCCAAGTAAGTCAGAATAGCTCTTTGATAAAGGAGTTGACATATGCCTTATCAGTTAGTCCTTTTGGGATCCTTTGATGGGAAAGCAAATTTGAAACATGATTTTTAATTCAATTGAAGATATTTTGCCCCTGAATTATTTCTGAAACTAAGATATTTTAGCCTTAATTTGCTTATTTATTTGTTTATTTATTTATTTTTAATATTTAATTTATTTATTAGATAGATCACAAGTAGACAGAGAAGCAGACAGAGTGAGGAGGAAGCAGGTTCCCTGCTGAGCAGAGAGCCCGATATGGGGCTCGATCTCAAGACCCTGGGATCATGACCTGAGCTGAAGGCAGAGGATTTAACCCACTGAGCCACCCAGATGTCCCAATATTATCTTTTTTTTTTTTTAAATGTCAGAAGCATGT
The DNA here is from genome assembly GCF_030435805.1 of Mustela lutreola. Classification (NCBI taxonomy): domain Eukaryota; kingdom Metazoa; phylum Chordata; class Mammalia; order Carnivora; family Mustelidae; genus Mustela; species Mustela lutreola. The sequence goes on from NC_081290.1 coordinate 13,892,088, forward strand.
TAAAAACTGATAAATACTCCAATATGCTTTGACAATTTTCTCTCTGTTTTATAGTCGGATTTTTACATCTATTTGTATGAACACCACTAGTTAGTATTAATTGTTAATATGTACATTTTTGTTTTTATAAAAGCTAATTATAGGACATTTTTTATCAAGTGGAGGAGATATCAAGAAATCGAAGTTCATCAGTAGCAGGGTTCCAACAGCAAAAAAACAAAACCAGTAAAAAATTTTATATCAGCAAAATTTTATAAGAAAGTCCTACAGAAATTTATAAACTCCTCTAAATTGCAAATTAATGACCTACATATGTTTCATTTCATGATGATATTTTTTATATTTTGTTGAAGTATAAATGCAAAGCTTTCAATATTTGTCTTCAAAAAATTGATACCAACAGTGCTTTGAGAATTTACTTTTATTTTGGCGTAGTAAGCTTTGTTAGCAATAATTTTAAACATCCCATGACTTTTCTGGCACTTTCAGTTATTGAAATGATTTAGTACAGGTAATATTTTAATTTTGTGTTGGATGCAATGCTTCCTCATCTTGCTGCCATTACTAGTTTAATGGTACTGTTAGCCTTCTTGCTATGCAACTTGACCTATGATGGGGATAATATGGCAGGATTCTTTTTAGAGTTTCCCCTCCTTGTTTCCTCCTTGCCTGTCTGATGTTGTAGCAGGGAAGGGCAAGAGGCTCTTGTTAAGCTGCCTGTCCTTTCCTGTAGTTGTAATTGCTGGTTCCTTACATGAACATCATATATAGATGGTGAGACGTCATTTGGCTTTGAATCTTTAATCATTTATCTTTAGAAAACAAATCTTGTTGTGTATGTTTGTGTGTGTATTTAAACTGATTACTTAGTTGCATGCATATTTTATTTTCAATAGTATATGCGAAGTCCCTGACCATAACAAGCATCTGTTTCACCTGCTCATATGTTCTATTCCCTGGTATAAGGCTGAGCATGTAAAAATACTTGATGAATGATAGGTTAACAACTACTTTCTAAACCCCTATTAAAACAATGATTAAGTGGTTAAATTGATTGTGATGCTTATTGAGGCTTATTCAGATTTTCTGTGTGTATAATTATCTGGCTACTGCACATACTTTGTAAAGCTATGATCTATATAGACATGCTAATATAGTCACCATTTTTTACTGTGTTATATTCAATGTGACACGACAATTTTATTTCCTTTAACTCATCTCCATCAGGTTTTAAGAGTTGATAATAATGTACATACACATTATATTTTTCAGTTTACTTTGGTGGAATGTCCTAGAAATCCTCCTCTGCCTTTCCAGATCAAATCTCTTCACTTCTCTATTTTGCACCAATCATTCTGGAAACTGACCCATAGAAAAGACCAAATGACTCCTTTGACTTCCAACTTCTGATTGGGATCAATAGCAGGCTTCAGCAGGGGATCTTGAAGGAAGGATTACTGTGAGGTCAGGGTTTATATTGACCTAATCCTTTTTTGTTAGATAAGTTTAGGTTGGCTGCATTTCTGTATTGACTACCTCAGCTTCTCTTAGGGATAATTCTTTCCCTATGTCCTATAAGTAATCTTTCTTCCACTTTCCGGTCTAGGGTGGAAACAGCTCACTGTCTGTTACTAATCTTGAGATACTGCACCATTCATTTCTTGTTGCTTTCCCTAAACAATGTTCATATTTTGCTAAATGCTCCTCTTATGAAGCTCCCCTAAAATCATCTGATTTGAGTGTACCATCTGTTTTCCACTCATATCCTGACTTCTATGAAGGATGGCAACAATTATGAATCCTACTACTTAACTTGGATGACATTTCATCTCCCAGACGACTTAGATGGTTATCACTAGTAGAGCAATATCTAGGATTCGATCTTAGAAAATGAGTTTCTCTAGCAGAGCTTTTTCATTTATGGTTAAGATGGAGTAGTAGGGTCTGGTTTTACCCTCTTGTATGAAACAATGGAAGAAAGAAAGTAAGAAAGAGCGAGAGGAGGGAAGGAAGGAAAGGAGAAAGGGAAAAAAGAGAAGAAAGGAAGAGAGGGTAAGAGAAAAGGAGAGAGATATAAGAAAAGAAAAGAAGAAAAAGAAAAGAAAAAAATGGTTTGCAGACTTTGAAAAGCAACAAAGAAAAATGATTATGAGTAAAGAGATTCAAACAAAGGGAGCCCTAAAATTTTTCTCCTTTCATTTTTGAAGTTTCCAGGTGGCAGCAGAGGCAACAGAGCAAGTGGTGTTCCTGAGTTGAGGAGATGAAGCTAAGAATTCAGGAAGACCTAAATGGTTAGAGTTTTCAAGGAGGAACAATGGGAAGAAAGAGCTGTGCAGAGCGAGTTCTACAGATATGCAGGAGGTTCCCTAAGTTTTTAAATGGGTAATTGGTGAATGGATAGGAGGAAATGGTGCAAGAAAGGGGAGAGAATCATCCACGGAAAGCAATGCACAGAACAACAGTCAGTCCTCAGATGGGATCAGAGCTCTTCCATGTTCTCACCAACCAAAGTAGAAAAATTTTCATTATAAATGGGCCGGGGTTAGAGTACTCATAGGTTTACATCAGTGGTAGGGCAAAATCAGCTCTAGATAATGGCTACACTGGTTCTGTCTAACACAGCTTAAAAGTAAGTCTCAAAAAGCTAAAACTATTTCCAAGAAACATAACAATTCCACAATGAGACTGAAGGATTAAAGGAGTATAAAAATCTCTATCAAGACAAAATTCATGTTGTGTGATATCCAGTAAAAGATGATCAGTCATGCAAACAAGCAGAAAAATTTGATCCATGATGAAGAAGATAGTCCAAAAAAACTGCAACAGATCCAGAAATGGGATTGATAATATAATTGATAGAAAAGATATTAAATTTATTATAACTGTTTATAATAAGTGTAGGAATATTCCTGAAACATCTTGGGTTCAAATCTTAATATCTTTGAAACCTTGGGCAAATTTCTTAACCCTTTTATAGTTTAGTACTCCTCATGTGTAAAATAGAAATAATAATATCCCCTATCTCAAAGGGTTATTGTAAAGAATAAATGGGAGCATACAGAAAGCTCATCAAAATGTGCCTCATATATAATTTTTAAAAACCCATTAAATTTTAGCTGTATTTGTGGTTTTAAGAAACTCTGGTTATCAAGGAGGGTTGCAAGGATGCATTTCTGCAAAGTTATGAATAAATTACCTTTTGAAACAATTCCTTATTTTTTCTGTGCGGTTTCATAATATCCCTAATCATAATATTTTTTCCTTGACTATTTCTTATTTAATGAGAGAAATGATGGAAGAGGCAAGATTCTGATTACTGTCTAAGTCATCTCTTTACTATTCAGAAAAACCCAAATCTGGATTGACTTGAAAATTAAGCCTTTAATAATATGGAAAGGGATTATTCACAGTTGTCTTTTTCAAAGACATTTTCTTTCCTCCTAAAGGTCTCTAAGAAACAATTTTCACAATTTAGATCATTAAATCCTTTAATTGGTGACCTACTGTCTGATGTTTCAAAAAAATTGATACAAATATTAAACAGAAGGCAGAGATGAAATGAATCTCAAATTCATGGCTTCATCCTTTTGATGGTTGTTGTAAATGCTTAAAAATAATATCGATTTACTGAGTTATTCAATAGTGAACTATTGAATGCTGAATTATTCACTGATCGCTACTATATCAATAATCATTATGTGAGGAACTGTTCTGAGCTGTACTCTTGTCAGGTCTTTTTCTCATCCTTTCTGTCTTCTGTCCTTAACCGCATGGTGGTTTGATCCCATCCAAACTTTAAAAATCTTTGATGTTCAGTTCAACCTCCGTCTTCTCAGTCGAGGCACCAATAATGATGTGGTCTTCTTATGAACTTCTAGCCCTTATTGTCTCAAGCTGTCATTTCAAAATAATTATATACCCTTGTCTGGTGCTTTTTCTAGTATTTAAATTTTGATAGGCATATTCTGACTGTACGAATTAAGTTCTGTAATGGCAAGGTTTATTTTTTTTATTAGTGCAGTACTCAACATTCGAAGTGTTGAATTAATAATTAATATCTTTCCTAATGATGGTCTCTTGGACAAATTCTACTCTGATTTCACTTCATAAAATGCACTGAACCACATAATTGCATTCTTACAGCAACTCTTGGACATCTTAAAAAATTTAACAAATTCTGCTTTGAGTATATTTTATTATATGTTCTAAAGTGTACATACTCTCTCTTCTTTGTTATTCTGGGTGGCTAAAATTATAATGCACTTTACTTCTCCATGACTGACTTTAAACCTGGATGTGATAACATACCGGGCTTTTCCAATTTGGAATGCTATTTGCAATCGGGATAATTGCATGCCCTTTGGAAAGTACTTGATCAGACGTCTAACTAAATTTCTCATGCAAGTTAAAACTTTTCCACAAAAAGAAAGAGAATATGCCTCAAACTCTTTGAGGATTTGTGTTTGGCATGTCCTTTGCAAGTCCCTTACTCAGAAGGAATATATATGAGATAGAGTGCTGCCGTTACCAGACTCCAAACACTTCTAATCCATAAAATAAGAAAGAAAGTTTGTCCACACAAGAGAAGCACTAAGTATGTGGGCTAGATGAGGTGGAATTTTGGTTATAAACATTTCAGAGTACAGATGTTCACTCTGTTCCTTACTCTTTCATTTAAGAAACATACCAATCCAAGGACATAGATGGATGAATCAAAAAGAGCAACCTGGGGTTTATTTAAAGTCATTAAAGAGGTCAATTATTTTCAAGTTTGGTATCTGAACTGTTATTGGTAACACATTAGTGCTGCACTGCATATCTCACAACTGGCCATGACATATGGTACTAGCAGAGTCATTGAGAATCCCTGCCCAGGTAAATATGAGAGGGACTGCACACCAGGGTTTAGGAGATAAAGTGTTAAAGGCTGATGACCACACTGTACTTATTAATGTAGCCTTTATCTGAGCTTAAGAACTACTAGCAGATGCTGTCAGTTTCCCACGTACATCCCTTTGACATTCACTGTCTTGTAAAAGTGAGTATCTTCAGGTTTTACTGTAAAGGTTTTATTCTACTCTGAAGGTCTGAGTCAAGGCAAGCCAGAAGTGCTAGGGAGTTAACGACTAATGACCCCCACCCACCAGCTTCCCACAAATGACAAATGGGAATTGGTACATAAATACTCAAGTTCTCTCTTTCCTCCCACTGTAAAACTCTAGGACCTAGTTCTCACCCTCTGCCAAAAAGTATGAGGCCAGACTGAATCCTAGTTGTCCACAGTGGTAACCTGCTCACGGAACACCCTCTCTTGGCTTTCTTCCCTTCTTTGCCTCACTCCCTTACTCTCCTGGGATTATCACCTCCAAAAACTACTGGCACATGAATCCTAATCTCATAGTCAAGCTTCTGGGAGAACACGATAGAAGCCAGACCCCAGAAATGATTATCTTTCCTTTGCATAAACTGTTCTCAAAGCTGAGCACCCTTGAGAGCTTACAGAGGAACCATGAAGGAATAGCAAGAATTGTTAGCCCCACAATGAAGAGGCAATTTGTAAATCAAGATGGGTGTCTTTCTCAGGAGTCAGTCTTCATTGTGTTTCACTGTTAAAAAAATGTTTTAAAAAGGTAGTAGAGAAAATTAGTATGCTGAATCATTGCATTTCATGCTCTAAATGTATTATCTAGTTGTTGTCAATATTTGCTTAGCACCGTAGTAATAGGCAATGTCATGCACAAGCATTTATGTCTGGCGACTTGATTTTCATAGGTTTATTGCTTAGACAAACAGACTTTGATATTTTTCACTGGGCCTCTCAGTATAAACAAACTTCTTTGAGATTTAATATTTTATTTGATTCCTCAGAAGACAGTTATATTGATATTTTAATCTAAGGTGCTTTTTTCATTTTGGAATACTGAATTTATACTATCTGGGGTTTGTGAAGGAGATCTGGGTTGATTTATTGTTCTTTCTGAACGGTAAGAGATGCCATTTGGTTCTCTGACTAGACAATATGAATAAAAACATCACTTGGATTCCTTTCTGGGTTTTTCGCTGATTTATAAGTCTAAGTACAATCTAATTAAGTTCTGTATCTCTCAATTTCTCTATATGCCAAGGGGAGAATACAACCTACCTTCCATTAAAACATTATTAAAAGATTCATGAGATTGTTTGTCAGAGGACAATGTCTAATATGTCTAATATGATTGGTTGACTTAACCAACAGTTTAACTAAATTTTAATTTTGCATTTGATTTCTATCCCTAAACTTCTGGTAAGAGAGACAAATGAATGATATGGATGACGTTATATCTCTAGGGTGTGGTGGGGTAGGGAGTTTTATGAAGTTTGGGTTCATATAATCTTCCTTGCTATAAAACCCAAGATACCTGAGGTGCTCATCCTTGCTGGGTATTGCTTCATTTTTTTTTCCCCCAGGACTGCAAGTTTCACCTCTGCTAACATTTTGGCTACTGACAGTAAAGTGGCAGCTGCTTCTATATTGTCATAATAAGTAGAGACATTGCTCAACTCCAATATACCCAAGATTGGGTATATTATATATTACACAGTCAGGAGCCCCTGTGGTTGAACTACACTGACTGCAGTGCAAGAAGCAATCTCTTCTAGGTGCTGGGACCAAGGGCTCATCTGCTTCTCCTTTCACAGCACTCTTAGAGTTGTGAATGCTGTTAATAAGTGATTCTAAAGGCTAACAAGGATTGAGTATATCCCATATGACAACCACTGTGCTTACTGTGTTTTCTGAATGCCCTTACGTATCCTCAAAACAATTCTGAGAAGTGTTACTTTATTTCCATTTGATAAATGAATTGAGGCACATACCTGAGGCTTAATATATAGCTGCCCTGCCCTAAATTCCTCAGATTTAGAAGGAGATGGGCATAGTTTAAATCCTGTTTTTGTCACTTACCAGCTAAGGAGCCAAAAGCAATTTTCATAATCACTCTAAATCCCATTTGTCGCTTCTGAAGCATGGGTCTAACAGTAGCTGCCTCGCATGGCTTAGGAAAGTTTGGCGAGTTCAAAAGAGGAAATCATAACTAGATGACGTGTTGTGTAGAAAATAAATTGTAATTTTATATTTATTATTCATACATTTTAGTTAAAGGAACATAGTTGTATTTCGTTCTCACTCAGAATCTCAAAAATAGAAAAGAAGATTTCAATGCATTATACCCAATGACAATTTCAGTTTCATGGACTGAAATATTCAAGAAAATCACCTGCCTCCTTTTTGTCTCTTTCTTCTACTTCCTCCACATACCCACTATACCAATCATCCTGATTTTTTTAAATAACTAGGACTAAGATATTAAATCTCAGGCTAACAAGATCTTGGAAAGTCCCCAGGTTTATGGAGGAGCAAAACCAATTGCTTTCATTTAAGTCCGTTCCCTATAACTGAGAAGTTTGTTGGGAAAAGTAATTTTGGATATTAAGAGAAAAAAAAGGGTGAGGGTTTTTTTTTTTTTTTTTTTTTTTTGGTCTTTCACAGTTTTTTAAAATAAAATAGCCTTTAAAGAGTATGCCTGGGACAGAGTTCATAAAATTTATTTTGAACAGACTTTCTTCCACAGAGGGCAGGTATTTTCATATAAATGGAAAAAATAGGGATCCTTAAAAATTTCTATGGAGGTTCATTTCCTTTCAAGTTAAATGGGAGAGTGAGTATGTGTGCAGATTGTTTTTATGTGTTAACTTGGTTAGGGCAAGGCACTTAGATATTAGTCAAACACCAGTCTAGATGTTAGTGTATTTTTTAGATGAGATTAATAATTAAATTGGCAAGCTGAGTATAGCAGATCACCCTCCATAAGGAGGGTGGACCTCATCCAGTTAGTGACGGTCTTAAGAGAAGAAAAGACATGCCCTATAGGAAAGAGAGAATTCTGTTTTCAGCCTGCCTTCGTACCTGAGCAGCAATATTAACTATCCTCGGAATCTCCAGCCTGTTGGGCTACTCTGGAGATTTTGGATTTCCTAGCCTCCAAAATGACAGGATCCAAGTTTTTTAAAATTCATCTCCATGCATTTATTGACCTACACATATTATTGGTTCTGTTCCTCTGGAGAACCCTGACTAATACACTGTCTTTACCATCCTTCATAGCTCTCAACAGCACACAGTGGGTGCTCAGGAGGTAAAAATGAGGCACAGCAAGTGCTTTAAGATGAGGCATGGAAACAAAGTCTCTCCCACAGAATACATATTACAGGAAGATCATCTCTCTAGGAGTGCTTATCCTCATTCAGGAGAAGCCCCCAGTCTCTCTGAACTTTTTGTGGATACACCCTGACCACCCCCCTCTTTTTAGAAATCAACACTGAGCTTCATTTTATTGATTTCCCATGAAGTTAAACATCGCCTTTTCCAACCCCTGCCCTCCCTTATTTCTTTTCTCTTTCCCCCTCTCTAACCCCCCAAATCATCTGATCTTTTCCTGTCTGCATCTTCTGAAATCTCTGAATGGTGAGATTGCATAATTAATAGAGAGTTGAGTAAATAAGTAGTGGAGTATCAGAAAGTCCACACTACATTCTCTTCTGTCCCTTTACCCCCAGCTTTCCCCTTGGACAAACACAGTTATGGCAGCAGATACAAAGGCAATTAGCTTTGAAAACTCTGGCATGCAGGAAGTCCCCATACAATAGCTTGGAAGAAGGAGTGGTGTGTATTAAAAGGCTTTGTGAGTATTCACCACCATCTGCTCCTATCAGGACTGTCAGTTCTGCATCAATCCCTCTCTCTCTCTCCTACCCTGCTCCTACACACTATGGGGGTGTCCTGTGTTATCCTTGGAACAGCCATCATCTGGCAGCTTTTTTAACATATGTGCAGCCAGTATTGCTGCTTTAAGCAGCTCATCCACTTAGAAGCCCACTAAAATGAGGAAAATACTTTATTTTTACATGGGGAATGTTTTCAATAAAAGGGTCCTCTGTTTTTTCTTAACGCAGGAATACCATTCTGTCCAGTCTCAAAGTCCACAACCCTATTTTACTTATGTGCATGGGGCATTGGCGCCAAGAACAAGAGAAATCATTTCAGTGGGTTCACTATGATGGTTCCTATTTTTTTTTTAAAGATTTTATTTATTTATTTGACAGACAGAGAGCACAAGTAGGCAGAAAGGCAGGTAGAAAGAGAGGAGGAAGCAGGCTCCCTGCTGAGCAGAGAGCCCGATGTGGGACTCAATCCCAGGACCCTGGGATCATGACCTGAGCCAAAGCCAGAGGCTTTAACCCACTGAGCAACCCAGGCACCCCAATGATTCCTATTTAAAATTAACATTTTTATTTTTAAAGGTAAAGGATTTTCATATTTGCCTCAAAGACAATCTGTATATTAGTATTTTGGTATAACATCTATATAGACAAAATGGGAGAGGTATTGTGTTTGGAAGTCTTCTGAGGGATGACAAATAGATAAGAAAAAGGAGGTGTGACAAAGAGTATGGGTTCCTGCCTTAATTTTGTGAAATTTTCATATTGAAGAATGTGTAAGAGCTAATTCTGTGGTCTTCCTTGGAATGAAGAATAAAGACCTGAACACCGACAGCACTATCTTTCAGAATAGCAAGTAACTTTCTATCTGTTGTATGTGCCTGAAATTAGAATTACTGCATGTAGCAAAAATGAAGAGGTTCACTGATTTGGATGGTGCTGAATGATGGGAGGGAATGTGTGTGAGGGACTGTACATATTGTTCCAGGAATAGAAGGCTGATGGATATGCTCTCTATCCATATTTTGCTTAAGCCAAATAGGAGAGATCACTTGTTTTATAAGGTGTCAGAGTAAACTGTTGTCACATAATGTGAAAGCTTCCTAACATATGTTATCACTGGTCAGAAACAGGGAGTCTAAACAAAGAGAGGCTTTTTCACAGATGGCTTTTTTATTTTTAAGCTTCTTATTTTGATTTTCTAATATTTCTCTTAATGAGCAACATAAGCCAAAAGAATTATCTTACTGTACCAATGAAAATAATTTTTGGAATGAAAAAGCCCAATTTTATTTTATACAACATTTATTGAGTTGATTTACTTTGTTAAAAGAAAATATATTGAGGTGCCTGGGTGGCTCAGTTGGTTAAGCATCTGCTCTTGATTTCAGCCTAGGTCATGATCTCATGGTCATGAGATTGAACCCTGCATGGGGCTCCAGGATGGATGTGGAACCTGTACCTGCCCAAGATTCTCTCTCCCTCTCTCACTGCTCCTCCCCTACCCCAACTAGTGTGCATGTTGTCTCTCTTTCTCAAAAAAAAAAAAAAAAATATATATATATATATATATATATATGCACACTCATGTATATATTCACATATATATATGTGAATATACATGTAATAGAAAAATAAGTAGAATATTTTATCCTCTTAGCACCATGTCTGTGATTATTGATAATGAGCTGATGGCTGTCTAATTTTTATTTTCAGAAATTAATATGAAGAGTTCAAGTATTTTATATATAAATATAATATTAAATATAATTACATATTGACTTTCCATTTAAGTTCAATCTCTCTAGTCAAAAGTATAAGGAAGAAATTTCATAAAGGGAGACTTCCTTATTAATTTTTCAAATCTTATTTTTCAATTAAATCCTCTTACAAATTAGCCAACAAAAAAATTGGGGAACTAGCACTTCCAGGCTCATCTTGACCCCTAGTTTCTGGATTTCTCTGTATCCTCTTTGTCTGGGCCCTTGTAGTTTTGTTTTTCTCACAGGACAGCTGAGAGAAATAACACCATTGTTATTCTGCCTAGCAAGTTGATTTGTCCAAGTTATGTTGAGTCCCATCATTTCCTTAATTGCTGCTAGATACACTCTAATTTTAAGGAATTCAGATGTTTAGCTTCAACTAAAAAAAAATTCCTTTGAGGCGATGACATCCACAAAAAATTTATATAGACAGGCAAGGTATGAGATACAGATAAAAAGGAAATTTGAGTTGTTTGGAGGTTGCAGGAGAATAATAATTCCTTTTAGGGTAAAACTGAGCTGAGACCAATGCAAAGGAAAAGTTGATATTATAAGAATGAGAATAAGGGAAAGAAGAGGGTCCCAGAGAATCATGAGTGAGAGGCATTAGCTTTGCCAATGAGAGTGATGGAAGATTCCCAAAGACACAGAGGAGTGTTTAGCGAAAAACTGTGGAGGAAGTCAAACGAATTCGTGTGGAATACATGCAGTTTTCTCAGGAAGGAAGAGGGTAAACTGTGAAGAGGGGAACAAGAAGGTAGGGAGTTTAGAGAATAACAAAAAATAGAGGTTCCTGGGTGGCTCAGTTGATTGTCTGACTCTTGATTTTGGCTCAGGTCATGATCTCAAGGTTAATGTTGGGTGCCATGGAGAGTGGGGAGTCTGCTTGAGGATTCTCTCTCCCTCTCCCCCCTCCTCCACTTGTGCTCTCTCTCTCTGAAATACATTAATTAATTAAAAAAAGAATGAACAAAATAGAATGTCTGTCAGATATGAGAGGAGTCAATGTGAGAGAAATCCAGTAATTTCTAAGAATTCTGAGGATATGGCTAAGTGGAGACAAGCATGGATAGCTTAGTGATTCAATCTGGACTAATTTTATGAGTTTTCTAGTTATTTTTGTTTCAAGTCTGGATTAAGAGTAAGTATGTAGATAAGGGAGGTTAAAAAAATGAAAAATAAAAACAGCAATTATTGATATCTCACTAAATTCCAGGCACTAAGAGATACACTTACTCATTGCCTCCGTCAAGGAGGTGCTATGCCTTATATGTGGTTGAAGTTTGATACTGGACAATCCTCTGAAAGAATTCAGGGGGGAAGAGGTGATTGATGGGGGTTCCAAGGTACATAGGAGCCAGGGAAACTGTGAATTAAGAGCTTGAGGTCTTGTTGAAGCTAGAAGTCGTAGAAAGGAGAGTGAGCAAAGAATGAAAAAACAAGAGGTCATGATCAAGAGAGAGATAAAATATTGAGGTTGTTTTTTCCCTCATTGGTGAAGTAGCCCAGGAAGAGATCCAGCTACTGAGAGTTAAACTAGAGGACACTATTAGACTTGAGAAGGCCAAGGGACTTTTTGACTTTTTTTTTCTTTTAATCTAAGAATCTCTTACTTTTTGACAGATAAGTTGAATGGATTATTTAAAATTGGCTCAAAAACAAAAACAAAAACAAAATCCTCCAGCTCATTTAGAATGATTAAGAGGTTCCCATGTTATGTTTCCAAATCTCTGGTTAATGGGAGTGTTCTAAATTAATCTTATGCTTAAAACTTAGAGTGTTACAACTCCAGATACAGATTCCACTGTGTTCACAGCTAAAATTCATCATCAAATTGTTTAATTGGCGATTGCAGCGTTTCATCTGCAATTTCTAAAGCCTGTGAAGACTATAAGAGCACATAGTATACATTTGCTTACTTCAGATGTTGATCTGAATGTGTACAGTGAATCATTTTGTTGTACACCTGAAACCGCTACAATGTTATTTATACCCCAATTAAAAATAAATAAACAAAATATTGATTTGAACATTCTACAATAAATTCTAGGAATACAGACAAATGCTTACTGTAATAGACTGAGATTAAACAAAAACACAAGCAAAAATCCACCAACTTCTGATTTCTTGTGAATTTTGCCAGTAAATTTGTTTTTTTCTGGGACCAAGAAACTGGTTCCCCAAAAGAGCCCTCATCTTCTAGAGATCATCCCTATTATTCTGCCACTTTCCCTACCTCATTTCCGTATTCATTTGTTCAGCTCACTGAAATACAGATTAGTGAGATATGGTATATAATTATTTTTTGTGGGTTATTAATGTTTTCCTATTATTATTTTCTTTGAAAAATTCATGAGGAAACAACTACCATGAAAGACAGTGTACGAATTCTTTAGTACCTTAACTTTTGGGGCTTTTATTTGATATTTTTACGATTGTATATGCGTAAGGATGTTAACGCCAATTAGCAGAAAATGGGCTTTTATATTTCCTACTGTTTCCAATCTTTCTTTCTGAACGAGATATATTGGAGATGGAGATAATATATTTAGTACTTTTATGGTCTTGGTAACATACTTGCTTTTAGAGGCCCATTTAAGTGCACACTTTTGTTTAGCTTCCTCTGTGTTTCATCAGTCCAGCATGATTACCTTAATCACACTGATGTAGCCTCATCCTGAAGGGATGTCCTTGATCCAGCAGCAGACCCAATACAACAATGCGGAAGGAAATACCAACAAGAAAGGTGAAGTCATACCAGATGAAGGGAGATTTGCCTACATAGTAAGTGGTTTGTGTAACTGCATCACTGAGAAATGGAGTTGTGTAACTCCAATGTAACTCCATCACTGGGAACTTAGAACCATAAAGAGATTCTATCCCAAGCCAGGGGATACAGATCATATCCCCTCATACAAGAAGGCGTGAGTTGGGATGATATTGCCAAACGTCAGTTCAGATGTGGAGAGCAAAGACAAAAGACAACAAGAAACTTGGGGGGAGATCAATCAATCAATCAATCAATCAGAAAATTCGAAACTAAGCCCTTAAAATGCATAAAGGGATTTTCTAATGTCATAATGTCATACTGTGGTAGTTCATAGCCCAAATACCCTTAATTTCCACTCGTATGCTTTATTCCTTTTTTCTTTAAGCCCAAAAATATTTTGGTGCAGCTGACAAAAATGAAAGTGAGTTTTTAGAAGGCTAACCCGTAGACGATTATTAGCACGATCCCCAGAGGATGTGCATGGTTAAGTTAAAGTCCGGATTCTGATTCAGTAGGTCTGGTGTGGGGCCAGGGTTCCGCATTTCTTTTCTTTTCTTTTTTTTTTTTTTTTAAAGATTTTATTTATTTATTTGACAGAGAGAGATCACAAGTAGGCAGAAAGGCAGGCAGAGAGACAGGAGGAAGCAGGCTCCCTGCTGAGCAGAGAGCCCGATGTGGGACTCGATCCCAGGACCCTGAGATCATGACCTGAGCCGAAGGCAGCGGCTCAACCCACTGAGCAACCCAGGTGCCCCGGGTTCCGCATTTCTAACAACTTTCCAGATAAGGTTGAAACTGCGAATCGCTAATTAGATGTCAGTTCCAGTCTTTTCTTGCTGTTTTTATTTATCTACTAGTGCTTCCTGAGCTATGAGATAAACTGCAAAACCTAGAGACATTCCTGGACCACGTGTATGTGTATCTGTATTCCTAGCGAGTTTTCTAAATGAGCACCAATGTGTACATTTGCAGGTGTCCTTCAGTGCAGCAGTTGCATGACTTTTGTTCTATAAAGTATGGTATTATAAGTTTATTGTCATAGGCCACATAAGAATAGCGGAATCAATATTGAGACGGTGTCAGGATGCTTGTATTATATTTTATACTCTGCATCTAACCGGTTATGTTAGACTAATAACCTTTCAGTACCCTTTCAACTTGGTGATACAAAGCCAGTGAGCACAAGATAGACCTATTTAGCTTAAGATGTCATTCTCTAGTATTTATTGGCTTTGAATAATAAATGCAGCTTTTCCTGCATGTCTCTCTGCTGAAGTTGCTTTTTCCAGTGGGAAGATATTTCTTCAAGATCACTTGAAAGCCTAATGATTTTTAATTCCTCCGAAAACTACTTTTTTCCCCCCTTATCTTTCAGTTCAGATCTATTTTAAGAGGAGAAACCACACCCACAGGCCCCCGATGATCAATTATTTCCTCTGCCTGGATTTTTGTTATGCAGCCCAACTAGGTTGCTCTGCCACAGGGAGGCTCACAAGATAAATTGCCTCCCTTTGGCTGTGTCGTTTTCTTCAATTACACAAACAGCAGCCAGAGAATCTGGAGGAGATGAGAACTCCGAGATTTCTGGGAGATGCTAACGATTAGCACTTGCATTATTAGTCTCTGGAGGTTCTTAAAGTTCAGCGTCCCTCATGGCATTGTCAGAATAGCGAAGTGACACGGGAGCAGGCAGCCGTCAGGCGCCATTCAGCTGCCCAGGATAAGGCTCTCTGTGTGCACAGGGCAGCTGGCCTCCAGGGTCCCCAGATCTGCCCAGGAATCAACAGACACTGCATGGCCATGATGAGTTTAACTGTATCTAATCAGTCTGGAGGGCTGATAGCTGTGAAAAACCTTGTTACCCTGGGAGGGAAGCCTATCTTTCTCTAATAAAACAGAATGTAGTTACTGTACACTCATTTTCTAAAGCACTCTCCTTTGTATTATTAATTTTTTTGAAAGTACAAGTTTGAGAAAGTCTTTAGGGACACCAAGCTTATCAACTCTATTCATCTTCTGAGTGAATGAATTTCTTTATGAGAATATTGCTCTTGGAATGCTATTTTGTTTGTGATTCTCCTAGGAGGGAGCTTTCTATCTCTCTGCCTATTCTGCTCTGTTTAAGAATGAAGCTCATAATGATACGATTGTCAAAAGAAAAGAAATACATCCCCAGATCTCCTGGACTGAAGTATCTAAGAAGAGTCAAAATTTTCTGGTAAAACCTTCAGTACTATCATCATGCAGGCGCTTTTTCTGCTTGCACTATCAGTGGGCTCTGAAGCACACTCTGAAGTAGGAGTTTATAGACAATAGGTAAGTAAAATGCAGAGCAATCTACATACCAGAGAGCTGTGTTCACCTCAAGATACGAAAAAGAGAAGGAGACCTCTGTGTAACATACATCATGTGAAGAACATGGGGAAAGTGTGGGCTTTGGAACTGGACACATACTCCTTAAAATATACATCTGCTTTGAGACTTTGGGCACATTTCTTTCTATTTGTGTTTTCCATTTTTGCCATTTGTACTATAAGGATAATGGTACCTTCTGCACAGGGTGGTTGAAAGGATCAAATCAGATTGGTTATGTTAATTTCCTGGGATATAGTACATGACCAAGAAACATTAGCTTTGCTAATACACTTTCAGAGGCAGTGTGTGCTGCTCCTGCCTTCATTTCTAGCTCTTTTATGGTTCTTATTCCATCTCAGTGAAATTATTTTTTCAAGTCTGTTTAGGTTTTGATTTTCTCTTCAGCACGGATCATACAATATTAAGATCACTAGATTTGGGGTCAGAGTATTTGGGTTCAACCAATAGTTTTTTACATCAGTGAAGAATGGGAATACTTCTTAAAGTAGCTGTGATGGTTAAACAGGTACCCTCTCTTGGTACAGTGCTTAGCAGGTCTTCTTTTGTATGGTCAGTGCCTAACAGTGCCTGACATATATTCTAGTGTATGTGCTGCCGAAGCAAGCACTCCTGGCATGTATTTTATATGTATAAAGCCACAGCTTAATGAATAAAAGAATCTAGGGATGAGCGTGTGCACGTGTGAATAAAAAAGAGCATTAGGTAGAAAGTCAGACACTTGGGTTCTAATTTTGCCTTCAACTTTGCCTCTGTCACTGTGTGACCTTGGGAATGCACTTTAACTCTCTCGATTCTGGTGTCTGTCATTGTAAAGAGGACTGATTTGAATGAACTACTTAATATGTAATATGTCTTTTAGCTTTAATCTGCAAGACATAAAAATCTGAGATTTTGCCCAGATTCAAGGCTTTTGATTTCTATGAAAACTTACATTTCAGCAACACACAAGTGGCATGGTACATGGTAGGACACATGCATTTCATTCTAACATGGTCAGTATGGTAAGGGTGGATGCAAGAGCAAGAGGTCCTTGAAAGAGGTCCACTCAATGGCTTCATTCACCTGTGTAATGACAAGTGATTAGTTCTGGATAATGGAAAACAATACCGTAAAATAGCAGTCTAACATTTCAGACCTACTAAAAGTTGGTATCTTTGACGAATTTCTTCACAGTGAAGGACCTATGGCCCCTTAGGATGCAAAAACTTGTCTTGGTTACTTCTACCAAATAACACACACTGCTGTACTCCATGGCGATTTTAAGATGGTGGTTCCCAAAGTGTGGACTAGCTGCATTAACAATGGTAGGAAACTTGGAAGTGAAAATTCTCAGGCCTCACATTAGATCTTCTGAACCAGAACTTGTGTGGGTGGAGCCTGGCAACCCATGATCCAGGTGATTCTGATTCACACTAAAGTTTGAGAATCACCTGTTAAGGAAAAAAAACTGTTCCATGCTGACCAGTCTTCGGAACCTCGGTTTGTCAGCTGTTCAGAACTAATCTTGGTGAAGTGCTTTCTCATAAAATGGAAGCTATTTCTGTATTTCACCATATATTATGTAAAATGTTCACATGCTCAAAAATATATCTTATACTCTTCCACTTTCTAAACATAGCAATGATCCTGTACCGATTTTTGGAGAAGAAAAAAGATCTGATTAGTGAGGTCATTCATTTTTACCTATAGTTAGCATAGATACATGTATTCTCTTTTCCTCTCAGAAAAAAAAAAAAAAAAAAAAAAAAAAAAAAAAAAAAAAAAGAATGCTCTCAAGTATCTAGTGTAAAGAAGACTTCTGGAGACTTTGAGATGAAATTACTTTGTTTCATATGCCAAGGGCCCAGCAGCCATGTTGCCTTTGAGTTTAGAACATGCACAAAGCCTTCTCCTCATCACGTATCCCTTTGTCTTTGTTGAGGCAGAAGGAGAGATCAGTAGCAGTGGGAACAACTGCTCCCTTTTGCAGGTTTTCTGTGTGATTCTGTTTCACTTCCTTCACTCTCCCTTAATTTCAGAAATAATGAGGAAAAATTTCTCTCTCCTGTACTTTTTATCATAGAGCAAAGAGAAAAACCTCATTAAAATAATGAAGTG
This sequence comes from Mustela lutreola, assembly GCF_030435805.1. NCBI lineage: Eukaryota > Metazoa > Chordata > Mammalia > Carnivora > Mustelidae > Mustela > Mustela lutreola. The sequence continues at coordinate 13,909,851 of NC_081290.1, forward strand.
ATTCTAGCATGATTAATCATGTCCCAAAGCCACTGATGTCCACAGGTAATGAAAACACTCAGTTACTCTAAGCTCTGTTTATAAGATAAAGTTATCTGCTCCTTTTTCGGCAACTGTGGATGTGCAGGAGGGAGCAGGCTTTGGCACCGCCAAACTTAGATGAATGATCTGCTTCATCTTGTGCTGCAGCTGGATCAATTCGGTCACCAGGAGTAGACAGATTTCATCCGAGCCTTTTGACAGAAATTCATTTGGCACAGAGGAATCATTGAAGAGTTTGCAATGTTTGTTGTCAATGAAATGAATTTAAACATGGAAAAAGGAGAAATCCTGCACTTAGGCAAACATAATGGAGGGGAGGAAAATGAAGGCTCAGCGAACATTTTAAGCTATTCTTTCAAAGAAATACAGTTTATGGCTAATCGAGCGCTATAGTTGGAAGATCGTGGGTAGTCAGTCACTTGCTTAACTTGGGCCAGGCCTTTGTTTCTAAGGAGTTGAATTTAAAGACATTGAGGGACTTTATTGATGTAATTGTTCTCAATTATAGGAGGAAATATATGTGAAATTCATCTATCCATGGTATCTGTTTGCCCTGATTTATGAAATGGATTCTGATCAGCATTTGCCATAGGGAAACAGTTGCTTATGTTATTCCTGCTTTTTTGAACTGAAAGTAGATTGAAATCACATGAATCATCCTATGTTTTTATGAAGCTCTAAAGCCAAAGGTAGAACAGCAGATGTTTGGATTTTAGTTAATAGGGATAAGATACTTTATTGTACTACAAAAGGAAATTCCATAGTCTCTGGCAATGGATGAAGATATTTTGAAGCACATAACTTCTTCCAAAGTGAAACACACCAATAAATAAGTTATTAGAAGAGACCTAGAAATATGGATTGACTGTAAATGGAGTTTACAGCTTGATATATGTGAACTGAGTTGCAATACCAATAACACAAATGCTCAGCCATAATAGGATTCCTAAGAGAGTGGGTGGTTATAGGTCTCCAAAGCCATAATAGCAATCCCCTCTCTCTTTAATGGCTAATCTTTCTCCAATCATGTTCTGTAGGTAATGCTGTGGATGGGATTTAGTCGTTTAATTATAGGCTAGGGAAGAAAGGGCCATAAACCAAAGCTCATGTTACTCAAGTAGAAATAAAAACTGGCTGTCTTAAATCCATCTCATTGTGGTGAAGGCAGGAGGTTACTAGGAGATATTGAAGTATTTTCGTTCTAAGGTAAAAGGCAAGAGTTCATTCTCCATATTTTAAAATTAGACCTTTTCCAAGGTTCTTAGTATTTCACAGATAGTCCTCAAGGCTTACTATGTAAGCTACAAGTATCATTATCTTTTTGGGTATTTACACACCTCAACTACTTCAGTGAAGATCTGTTTATTTAGCACTACGTGAGGTACTGTACTTCCAGGATATCCGTTTTCCTGTCACTTATATTAAGCCCTTGGTATAAAGTCAATGGACTCAGATGATATTTGAATCGGTTCTCTAAGGAGCCAGCCCTTACATCCACAGGGCAAGCATTTTTGTTTTACACCACCTCTCACACAGCTTATATACTTTTCAAGTTTTAGAACAATGGGTCTCACCCCTGATGTGTATTAGAATCACCCAGGGAGCTTTAACAACTGCCAGTGATTGGTTCCTCCTGCATGCATACCAGTTAAATCAGATTTGCTTGAGGTGAGTCCTAGGCATTGATATTTTTAAAACTTTCCAGGTGATTTTAATGCGATCCCCTACCCATGATTGAGAGCCAGGGTTTTCTGATCTTGATTAGAGAAGAAAATATACATACCATTTTGTTTCATCTTCACTTGTTTTCTTCTGGCCTTAAAATAATTAAGTGATGGCCAACTCTTTGCATCGTTTGCTGTACATTTAACATCTCCTTTATTATAGTACTTACTAGTGGCCAAATATATTTTCATTGATTGAAATATAACTGAAATCATTTGAGTCTTGGAAAACACCTAAGATTCAAGTTTTTGTTTCTAGGTTGAATTCTGTTATCAAGTATTCGATCCCAGGACCCACTGTTTGGGGGGAAAAAAATGCCATTCAAATGAAAGATATCAATTATACAATATAGCATTATACCACTTTACTGCCCTTATTTTCATCCTATTTCATATTTTCATAATATTTCAATTTTACATGCTTTTATTGTTTTTACCTTTTGTCACCCTCCCTGATTCCCTGTGTGACTTGGCTCTTAGATGTATCTTTTTTTTTTTTTATACTTTTTTTATTTTTTATAAACATATATTTTTATCCCCAGGGGTACAGGTCTGTGAATCACCAGGTTTACACACTTCACAGCACTCACCAAAGCACATACCCTCCCCAATGTCCATAATCCCAACCCCTTCTCCCAAACCCCCTCCCCTCGGCAACCCTCAGTTTGTTTTGTGAGATTAAGAGTCACTTATGGTTTGTCTCCCTCCCTAGAGATTTTCTTCTGGAGCAGGATTCATTTTTGCCTATTAATATTTAAACGTACTATGAAATATTTAAGACTTTTGAAACAGCATAAAGAAAAATGTGACAAATACCCATTTACCCACCACTCAAATTAAAAACTAAAATATCATCAATACAGTTGGTGCCCTTCTGCATCTTTCTCCTTCATTGCGTTGCCAGGTTTAGCAAATTAAAGATACAAGCCACCAGGAAAATTCGAATTATAGAAAAACAACCAAAAATCTTTTAATATTTCCAAATATTGAGTGGGACCTACTTCTACTAAAAACACCATTGTCATTTATCCGATATTCAGATTCTACTGGACATTTTCTATATATCTGGCAATTGTACTCTCAACTCTACATACATTTTTTAATATTTGTTAGATAAGCAATGATTTAAAAATTTATATAACTGACATCTTAGTATATATCTTATTATAGGTATATATTTGTAATCTTTTTATTGATTCATTAACATATTTTTGAGTAATCCATTTTATTCATGCAACTCTAGTTGATTTATTTTCAATGCCATATAGTATTCCATTGAGTGACTATTCCCCATGTTATTTACACATTCTTTGGGTGGCCATAAAAGCTGTTTCTAAATTTTGCAATTACAAATAATGCTGCTATGAACATTCTTTTATGTCCTCTCATGTAGCTATTTGAGGTTCTTTGGGATTTACATCTAGGAATGGAATTGCTTTATTATGAGTTGTATATAACATCTTTTTTTTTTGGAAAGTAGTTTTATCTTTTTATTAAAAAGTAATTATTTTCTAATGAAGCTATTAGATTTTATTTTTTATTATATTTATATTTTTATATATTTATATTTATATTTTTTATAATTATTCCTTTTTAAAAATTTAATTTTATATTTTTCAGTGTTCCAAGATTCAGTTTATCAGGGAGCACTGGGTGTGCATAAACAATGAACCTTGGAACCCTGTATATAACATTTCTGTTCACCAGTTGACCAATATTTGGAATGGGAGGGGAAACTAGACTTTTGAATATATTGGAAATGATAATGATGTCTCATTTATTGACAATTTGTATTTTCAAGTTCTTGTCCTAAATGACATATAGAACTCAAATTATGATCCAAAAATGCTAGAGGTAGGTGCTATAAAATGTTGATAATGATGAGGACTGTAGTTTTGACAACAGATGTGTTTTTAATTTTTTCTCATTTGATACACGTTACGCTCCTGGGAGGAGGTATTTTTATATTTATAGATGAGACATAGATGAGGTTTAGAGAGTTTATATAATTATCTCAAGTCTTTCAGTATATCAGCACATGATAGACCTAAGTTTGAAACCTGAATTTTCTAAATTCAAACCTCAGGTTTTTCCTCTTTTTTATAACTTCTAAATGCATATAACTTCTAAATGCATATAAGTATAAATAAAGTAATTTTGGAATTTCCTGTTCAAAGGTATCTTTTTAAACACTTTCTCACATTCAACAAATTGTTTAGGTAGCATGCATTAATAGTCGAATTGCTTTGAGAAACGCGGCAGAACATATATTGTATTTTTTAACTTGGAATACATTTTGTTTTAAAATAACTTCCAATTTGCATTTAACTAATGGGACCAGATGCAGGCATGCTATCTCTTCACTGCATGGTTCCAAGCCTGATTAGTAGACTGTGCTCTCTCCTTATTGACAGTGATCCACAGGAAAAATAAATGATGGCAATCATCTTGCAAACATTGCTATTCCTAATGTTTGCAAACACCCAACAAAGAAGCTCTGAACAAAGTTCTTGATATTATTCTATATATACGGACATTAATTTTTTTGGATTATAAACATTTAAATTTGTGTCTCTTATTATAGATAGAAAAAATAGATATTTCAAGACATTGGGTAGTTTACTCCAAATTTTATTAAACCAATGAAACAGAAACAAAGTTTTTGGTTTGTAACCCTCTCAGGACCTTCCCTGGTGTAATCTGAAACTGGACCCTGTCTTCAGAGGGCAATATACCCTTAGAATAAGATACTTCTTAGAAATAAAATGAAATTTTAAAGTTACAAACTAATAAATGTGGTGATATGTATGAATCTCAAAATCCTTAAATCAGGCACAAACAGCAAAATATGGTATGTTTCCAATTATAATCTAAAAAAGGGTAAAGAAATAAAAAAAATAGAAGGCAGATCAAAATTGCAAACTGAAGTTTGGGGGAGATTGATTGCAAATGATGGTGAGAAGACTTTGCAAGTTGATGAAGATGTTCTATATCTTTATTGTGGTAGTTATAATACAGTGTATATTTGTCAAAGCTCATTGAAATGTAAGGAAGGTGAGTTTTACTACATGTAAATTATACCTAGTAAGCCTGATTTTAAAAAAAAATGTGAAGTCTGTTTAACTGTATTTTACTCAATGTTGTACGACCTCAGCTAAAACTGAAATGTACTTTTTCAAACTACTTTGTCAGGGGCGCCTGGGTGGCTCAGTGGGTGAAAGCCTCTGCTTTCAGCTCAGGTCATGATCCCAGTGTCCTGGAATCAAGCCCTGCATTGGGCTCTCTGCTCTCCAGGGATCCTGCTTCCTCCTCTATCTGCCTGCTTCTCTGCCTACTTGTGATCTGTCAAATAAATAAATAAAATCTTTAAAAAAATAAATAAAGCTACTTTGTCAGTTTTATTGAAAAATAACTGATATATATCGCTGTATTAGATTAAGGTGTACAGCATGATTTGACTTACATTTATTGTGAAATAATTAGTACAATAGGTTTAGCTAACATCTTTAATCTCCTGTCAATACAATAAGATGAAAAAGAAAATTTCTTGTGATGAGAAATGAGGATTTATTCCCTTAACACCTTTCCTATAAATCATAGCGAGATGTCCTCTATAAGCATCAGGTTATACATTACATCCTTAGTACCTACAACTAGTACTTATTATTATAATTGAAATCTTGTATTTTTTTGTTTGTTTTAAGGTTTTTAAATTCCAGTTCGTAAACAAAGTGTAATATTAGTTCCAGGCATACAGTATAGTGGTTCGGTGCTTCCATACATCACCAGGTGCTTTTCACAAGTGCTCTCCTTAATCCCAATCACCTATTTCACCCATCCTCCACCCACCTCCCCAAATCTGGAATGTAAATCAGCTACAATCATCTCACACAATTTAAATCACATTGAACTAATAAATCTCAGGGTAAGAAACAGAAACCAGGGGTGCCTGGGTGGCTCAGTGGGTTAAGCTGCTGCCTTCGGCTCAGGTCATGATCTCAGGGTCCTGGGATCGAGTCCTGCATCGGGCTCTCTGCTCGGCAGGGAGCCCGCTTCTCTCTCTCTCTCTCCCTCTCTCTCTCTCTGCCTGCCTCTCCATCTACTTGTGATTTCTCTTTGTCAAATAAATAAATAAAATCTTAAAAGAAACAGAAACCAAGTTCTTTCACTTGTGTCCTAATCAGGTACTAAATAACCCATAAAATCCCAAAGAAAATTGCATAACAGGAATTCTCTTGAGACTGTGAAAGGCCTCAACTCTGATTGAATTTTTTTTTAAACTATATCTTAGGAGAGCCATGAATTTCAGGTCATTGTATGCATAGGGTTAAAGAGTATCCTACCCCAGCTGATCTTTCCAAAAGTGAGGGAAAAAAAATTCCAGAGTGTCATAAAGAAACTTCAGTGAAATCACGTTTCCTTCTGTGAAATCACACAATCTTGTAGTATTAGTTCATTTTCTAAAAATTTCCTCAATTGATGAAGTTTATATAAAAAAGGGAGAAGACTCTTGTCTTTAGTACAATGGACTGATTTTAAGATGACAATACTTTAAAATTATTCTTTATCCTGTAAGGAGTTAGGAATTCTGTAGTTTTGCTTTTTTACAAAAGCCTGAAGTGTTGTACAAGACATATTAAAAATATTTATTTTCCTCTCTTCTTCCTAATAGTATCATTCATATACATATATATGAATAGAACATAACACACACACACATATATATATGTATATATATGTGGACTATATATGTATATATTGGACTACTATGTGCCATTTATTTATATGCCATTTATTTATATATATACACACACACATATATATATATACACATGTGCCATTTATTTATATGTAAATAAATGGCACATAGTAGTCCAATAAGGTGCTATAACATTCTTCTCAGCCAGAGACCCATTATTTGGGCAAGGATTTCTGGGTGAGTCCTGTTATTTATGGTGCCCGCTATGGTGTGAAGGGATTATATATATATAATCTTTTCTGATTCCTTGAGTGTAATGGAATAAACAAAGTTTCCAAAGACTTTCAGAGTCAGTGAATTTAACCCAGAGTTCTAAAAATATCAACATTGATAGAAGTATGGTTTATATATATATATTTTTTTTAAAGTAACTTTAACAGATGTGTAAAAGATGTATTAACACAGTCCCCGGGTTGGGGTGGGTGGTGGCGGTTAATTACAATAGTCCTGCTTGGAGTTACCCGAGTAATTAGGATGTACTGCAGTGGGCCAGGAGAGCAATGATGCAGTGTCAGTGAGAATAGTTAAGATGGAATTTAGCACCTTGGTGACAATTCAATATATAGCAAGACAGAACTAGAATTTAGGGATGAATCTTAAGGTTACTAGATATTCTCAAGTCAATGATCTTAAACTATCAGTTCCTGGAGCAGTATTTTCAATTTTGTTTTAAAATATGGATTTTGGAGCATATGATGTACCTCAGGTTTTGCAGAGGTGTACCACCAAACTTTAATCAACACATGAATTTTAATTTTGTTCCCCTAATGTCGTGGGAACTTTGTTTTCGAAGACATTTTCCTAGGTTCCTTATTTCCATGAAATATTGTGTCTCTTCCTACTTTTTCACATATTCCATTCTCTGGAGTAATTATGTACATCCCTAAGAGTGACAAGTTCTTATGGAATAAAATCCATTAATCTTAATACCTCTTCTTATCTGACTGGGAAGTTTTTTCCTTGAGTCATTGTCCATTCATGTGCTCCAAACCTCCACATGTTAAATGGCTTTCTTAAAGACATTTAGACTAAACTGTGTCAGTGGAAAAAAAGCAAAAAAAATCTGAGAATAAAATCCCATTGTTTGATTTCAGAAGTTTGTCCTTCTACCAAAGTCAAGGTCTGCAGAAATTGTTGACAATTTGATCTGTAATTAAAAGAAAAGGTATTTACAAGAACCTATTCATATTCTTTATGGTATCCCCAGGGATCATTTAACTGACTAATTTGGACAGACTAGACAACAAATTGAGGGCCTGGTCTCCTCTCCTTTTATAACTCTGTAAACATAATCCCAAATTGATTGGTCTCTAATACATGAGAACCAAATGAAAAATTAATTAGATTGGCTACAACCCTGAAGTGAGCACTTTACTGCTTTGTTGTTTTGTCTATTTGATCCTTTTCCTTTTGATTTATCAATAAAGTAGCCCATGTGGAAAAAATAATAGAAGAAAGGTAAGCGCAAGATCAAATGAATCCAGACTAACTGTAAAACTGAGCAGTCTCTGCAAAGTACAAGACTTAGAGTTGGTCTCTAGGGATTAGCTACATTATAAACAATATATTAACATGACATAAAATTTTTTCAATTATTAAACTTATAGGCTTTTCCTATATATGTTTTCATTTGTATTAGAAAATAATTTGTGGGGTGCCTGGGTAGCTCAGTGGTTTAAACCTCTTCTTTGGTTCAGGTCATGATCTCAGGGTTGTGGGATCAAGCCCCACATTGGGCTCTCTGCTCAACAGGGAGCTTTTTTCCTCCACCTCCTCTGTCTGCCTCTCTGCCTGCTTGTGATCTCTGTCTGTCAAAAAAAAAAAAGAAAAGAATTTGTTATTGTTTACCTCTTCATTTCATTTGCATCTAAATAGTCATTAAAGAACTGACGTGAGGGGCACCTGGGTGGCTCAGTGGGTTAAGGCCTCTGCCTTCCGCTCGGGTCATGATCCCGAGGTCCTGGGATCAAGCCCCGCATCGGGCTCTCTGCTCCGTGGGGAGCCTGCTTCCTCCTCTCTCTTCCTGCCTGCCTCTCTGCCTATTTGTGATCTGTCTGTCAAATAAATAAATAAAATCTTAAAAAAAAAAAAAAAAAAAGAACTGACTTGAAAGCAATTATAGTCCTAGGGAATTAGAAGGGCTCATGTAGAGTTACCCCCTTATTTTTATGAGTATTGACTCTAAAAGCCTTGGAGACTATGGCAGTGCTGGGGAACCAGAAGAGAAATCCTTTTCCTTGATTTGTATTCCTGCATTCAATAACTTTACTTACAATTTCAATAATTATCACTAGTTCAAGATCCTGCCAGTAGAAGGGTTATTGTGGAACTAAAATACATTCCCAAGGGATTTATATAATTTATTCTCAAATATTTTCATCAATGTCAAACTTGGTTATAAGTAAAATTATTTTATTTAATTCTAGACCCCAAAACTAAGTCTATAGAAACCCATACATCAAACATAAAACAAATAATACAAATTGCTTTATATTATACCAAAGTACATTGTAAACATGTATTTAAACTGTGGGCATCGAAATTTTTCATTAAATACTATATTTTTACTTGGTGGATATTCAATAATGACTGAAACTCTTCAGGTAATGGCACTAATAGAAAGATAATAAAAAATCCCTTAATGTGCAAAGAGCCAGGGGTGTTAGTAACTTGTGAGATAGTGAGCATTAATTCCTACACTACGCCAAACCTATTTCCAAGATATACCCTTGGGATAGTACATCTTATTTGCTTCCCTTCCTGTAAGTAATGTAAATGGTTTGGTCTTGTTTGCTTATCTTCTTGTTTGGGTTTAAGTGGGAAATGGCTCTTGTGGAGCTGGTTGATTGAAGTATGAGCAAGGAAACTTTTCTCTTAGTTGAGGTGTTCTGAGAAAAATTAGCAAGATCTTACTCTTGCCTACCCTTAGGCAAAATTAAGGAAACAATTTCCTCTATTCTTTCACCTCACCATTAGATGCCTCAACTAAGAATTAAAGAAATACCATAATGAACTGTAAATAAGAGTTTACTCATAACTCACTCACTAAGTCAAATGTACTGAGGACTTTCTGAGCAGATCATGGTTAGACAATGAGGATATAGTAGCAACAAAACAAATATGTAGCTTCATAAAGCCTGAAATCTAGAATATAGACAAGTAAGTATGCATAATTGGAAAATCTAATCATTTTCTTCTGTGTTGGAAGGGATATATTAAACACTGAGCTAAAGTGTGAATAACTTACCTACTTAGTAGCTAGGAAGAAAAGATGGTTTTGAAAATTCATTCTAGATATGTTGAATCCATTTAAGCACAGACCATTGGCTTAGTTAAATGGACTACACAATTATGTAGTCTTGATTGAAACAGAGGAAGTGCTAAGTGCTCTCTGTGGAGAAGGCAGTCATTACTAGAACTTCAACTATATGAAAACCAAAAATGTACTTTAAAATACTGAGGTAACTTAATTTTCAATGTGCAATAGCTTTTAGCATCTCTCCCACGACTGACTGTAAACCCTACAAATGAGAGAGACACGCTGGATTTCTTATGGACTATGATGAATGGGGAAGGAACATGGTCTCTTTATCAGCTGGTTTGAGACCAAGTCATACACTATGATAGCTGAAGTGATAAGGAAAGTACAAGATCCTTACATAGTAAGTGCTCAACTGAAATTTAGGGGATTACTTCTCTACACGTTGGAGTGTTTGGGGGTTGGTGGGAGAGAGAGAGAGTGATGTTATGGGTATGTGAGATTGTACATACCAAAATACTCCTAATTATTGCATATATATTTCTCTTTAGGTAAGAGCAAGGTTCATTCAGAATTATAGTAGGCCAGAATGACAACATGGGCTATAAGTTACATATGTACAGAATTTCTCAATATGATTACTTAAACTAAACTTTGTATAGGAGTTTGAATTACTAAATTATGATGGAGTATTTGGGATTAGGGAGACGATAGATGTTCAACAGAAGCAACTTAAAATAATGAATTACTAACACAATGAAAGCTGTGGTCTATCCTTTCTTCCCTTCCCCCCTCCTTTATGAGAATTTATAAAACACAGGTTATAGGTCACTAGCTCCACTGGGTAGCACACATACATAATAGAAAACCAAACACATAATAGAAAACCTAATGTGGTAAATACTGTGATAGGATCCTACTGAGTCCTATCTATTCTACTTGGTCTATGACATAGGTTTATGGTAAGCTGCCTACTGATGGTGACACAATTTGAATCAAAGAAGATGACTGAGGCTCAGCCAGGAAGAGAAAGGTAGCAGACTATGCTAAACCAAGCTTAGAGAACTATGTGTAAAGATGGAGGTAGGAACAAGCATGGTTCATTTCAAGAATATCAGCAAGTTGGATTGCTTTAGCACAGAGTGGGAAATAGAGTATGAGGAGACAGGTTTCAAATCATGAAGTACCTTGCATGCTATTTTTGGATTTAGCTGATGAAACAAAGTAGTTGGAGTGTCTTTTAAATGGGGTTGATAACAATAACACATTGCAGGTAATATAAGAATTGTATATACATTGCTTTCTTAAATCACTTTTATAAAGAAGGGACTAGTTTTTGTTTTCAAACATGCAGTGTAAGAGAATTCTAAAGCTGAATTCTAGAAATCCAACTAGCTGAATTAATAGCCTGTTTAAACATGATTCTGTGCTGACCCATGGATTTATTTATTTAAATATTTTATTTATTTGAGAGCATGGAGCATGAGTGGGGTGGGGCAGAGAAAGAGGGAGATACAGACTCTCCATTAAGCATGGAACCTGATGCAGGGCTCTATTCCAGGGTTCTGAGATCCTACCTGAGCTGAAGTCACATGTTAACTCACTGAACCACCCAGGTACCCCAGGATTTATCTTTCTTCGAGAATCACTATCTGGCAGTGTGACTGGTGCCCTAAGGCAGGGTGGAGGAAAAACAAATGAACAAATCCAAACAAATCCAAACATGGACACAAATTAGAGGCTATTGTCTTAATCATTGTGAAAAATAATTATTTTATTACCTAAAGCAATTGTTCTTGATATTGAAAAGATTGGCATTTCTTACATACTCAGTTGTGAAGTATTAAGAGAAGAGCAGAAGTTGAGCACTTCCATTTTCCTGAATCTGGTAAATGAAAGATAATGATGTTTCTCGAGGCATGGAATTTAGCAAATGAAGAGAGGGTATGGTGGTGTGAGAAAGATGGAGTCACATTCAGACATTCAATGTAGAGACTCTTGTGGGATTTCCAGTTGAGTTTCTTAGTACAATGGAGAGAAGGATCTAGAACTGAAGAGAATTTTTAGAAGGAGTTCAAGGTTGGATTATCTATCACTGGGGGTTCTACTCATGAACTTCATCTTTCTGGATTTAAAAGAGCAAAATGGATGCTCACTGTTTTTTTATTTGTATTTGTTTATAAAACCCACATCCCTCCATATGTCTTAAAAGATTTTGCTCGGATCTGATCCTCTTGTGTCCTGTTTCTATCTTGCTAATATTCACTCCAGCAACACCTACAATAAGAGGCTCTTCAGCCTTTCTGAAATATTTATTTTCTTTGTTAATCCAATACACTATGTTCTCTTTAACCTTTGGGTATTCCTACATAGTCTTTCCTCTCTTCTGGATATTATTCTTTCTCTTCCTTAATTGATTAACGCCCAATCATCCTTCAGACCTCCATTTAGGTGTTATTTTATCTGGCATGTAATTACTGAGCCCTCACTCCCTCCACATACACTTACTTGTGTTGGAACCCTGCTATATGCTCCATAGGACATAATACTTTCCAACCATATCACAGTTTAATGATGCCTAATGTCTGTATCCCCCAAAGAGACTAAACTATAAAACTGCTAGTTCTTACTTCTTTGATTAACCATCTCATGCTAAGGTTCTAGCACATTTTTGGTATTGGTATTCAGAAAGATAAAAATTTTTGTTTTGAATTAATAAACAAGTAAAAAATAAGAACAAAGAAGGAAAATATGGGAATCAAATTTTAAGATAGAGAGATGATCTCAAAATGGGTCTGTGAAGGAAATAAGAGGGAGTGTACACAAAACAGAGAGGATTTCATAGAATCCGAGAAAGAAAAGAGCTTGGAAGAAGGAAGAGTTCAGCAGGTTAAACACTATAGATATCAAATTAAGAAGCAACAAATTGCCTACTGACTTTTGCAATATAGAAGTTAACTTTGGAACTTACACTGATAAATGTGTCCTTGATCTCACCATCATATTATCGTGGCTTTTCTTTTGAATAAATAAAAATAGGTTTTTTCATTCAAACACACATTGAATCTTTTTCCCCCTACCAGAAAATGGGTAGCCATAAATCTTATTCTGTGCTAGCTTAGTATTGCAGATTTTTAATGTACACTAAAAATGTCTAATTGTTACATATAACATAACCAGACATCAAAAAATACTTAAGTAGTTATAACTACAACATCAATTTGATACCATCATTCTTAGTATGTTAAGGAATATAAGAAATAAATAATTTATCCCAAAACTGCAAAGGGATTCCTACTGGTCTTAACACTGTTGTAAATTAATATGTTCTTATTAAAATGAAAAAACAAGAAATCAGATTAACATATAGTTAATATGTACCTAACCAAATAAATATTCTTATAGGCCATTCTTCCTTTATGTGGAATTAATTTTCTTAAAATTTTCCCATAGGATGTCCAATTTTAAAGGTAGGTACAAGCATATTCTTGCTATCAATCTTTGAAAATGTCTGTTTCAGTGCCTTCTGAGCTATGTCTTTTTTAAATTTTATTTTTGATTAAGTAAAATTTTTAACTTAAAAAATTTATTTTCCATTCTTTCTCCAATTCAAACTTTAAAATAAAAGTTCAGAAATAAACAACTCCAGGTACATCTGTACCTTAAAGGGAAGGGACATGATCTTACTTTTATGTACACATTTTTTAACCTTTCCTTTCCACCAGGGTGTTTAATTGATACTAGTCATTCAAAATAAAAAGCTATACTGAGATAAACCCTTAAGGTATGTGTGGCTCTACCAAACACATTAGCTAAATGAAGGCAAGAAGTAGCATAATCAATATGAATATTATAAAACGTCAAAATAGGGAAATGTATAAGCAAGACTAAAATGTTTTCTGTTAAAATGTCTTAACGTCAAGATGTCCTAGAGTACAAAACACGTTTTAAGAATATACTTACTCTTGGGGCACCTGGGTGGCTCAGTGGGTTAAAGCCTTTGCCTTCAGCTCAGGTCATGATCCTAGGGTCCTGGGATGGAGCCCCGCATCAGGATCTCTGCTCAGCAGGGAGCCTCCTTCCCCCTCTCTTTCTGTCTGTCTCTCTGCCTACTTGTGATCTCTGTCTGTCAAATAAATAAATAAAATCTTAAAAAAAAAAAGAATATACTTACTCTAAATAGTTACAATGTTTAATAATACTAGTTAATAACCTGCATTTTATATGCCATTCTTCTTTGTAGAAAATTAAAGCTACTGGTATTTTTAAAGAAAATTGATAAAAGGTTTTACCTGCTCAGTATTTAAAGTGTTTGAAACTTGGTTTGCATGGCTTTTCTTCAGCTGTGTTAAATTAATTTAGATCGTGATCTTGAGAATAACCGCAAACTCCATTTCTTTCAATCTCCAGGTGTGTGGTAGGATTTCAGTGAAGCTCTGAAAAATAAATATGTGCATAAACAAAGAATATTTAATTATGGGAAAAAACAGTTTGTATGAGCAATCTCCATTTTATAATGAAAATCTAAGGAGTAAGAATGGAACAGCACAATTATGAAAACCAGGGGTCTAGGATTTAGTCCAAAATCTGTATTTGCATAAACCTTTCATGTTATGTGTCCTCATTTGTGGAAAGTAGAGAGTTTGTTAGATTTGGAGAAGGTCCCTTCCAGCTCTATGAATTTTCAATTTGCCATTGATTCCCAGCAAGGCAGTATGCTGTTGAGTCCTTATCTGTGAGCACTCAGGTGAACATTTCTCTAAACATCTGACTTTTCTGTAGTATGCTATTTCTTTGTGGTAACAATGAAGACCATTCAAACAATCACCATGAAGCAAACTGTGTGTAGTGTAAGACAGGAATCACAATGACAACACATGACACCAAAGCCAACTTATGCATCTAATCGATGAGGTTACAAAGGCAACCACTTTGCATATGTATAAAGTAATTATTATCTGCAAGATTTTATGATTCTAATAGTCTCAAGAAAACTGCTGGTTGATTGTTGGATTTTGAGGTCCATGATTTTTTAAAGATTCCAATGTCAAAATAAACATAAGGCTGAAGATAATATAGAAGATGCTACAGGTTAGAACATCTGAATTATAATGCTCCTTTAACACTGAATAACCACATTAACATTCATTTACATTATTAGTACTGTTGGGTCCGTAATCAAAGGAGCAAGACTGATACAAAGCGAAGGTCAAGCAAAGCTTTATTTCGTGCCAAGCATGGAGAATCAAACCGACAGGCCGAGGCCGTCTTCTTGCAAAGCGGCAACCTCTCTCTGCCTTACAGACTAGCTTTTAAGGGCAAAGGTTATGTGGTTGCGCCTGGCCACGCACAGGTGGCCAATGAGATTGTAACACACAGAGAAAGCTGCACAGTCATGCTAGATCCCACATAAGTGACCAACTGAATCAACTGAATTACAATTTACCCTATAGTAGACATTTGAACTAGCCTATCACCTTGGTCAGAATTGCCGCCCAAAGGGCGGGGCCCATACTCCTTAGTAGCTAGGGAGACAGTATGCACCTCCACTGATTGGATACCTCCACCTGGCCTGAACCACCTTGTATTTGGGCTTTGTTATCTGGGACTGGTTTCCGGGAATTGATTTAAGTAAGTTCCCTGAGGCGTGGGAAGGGGTGGGGGGAGAGAGGGGGCAGGGTCAGTTTAAGTTTTACTGCATAAACAACAAAATCACTGTTTAACCAGATGGAGCTGCTCTGGCTAAACGGGCCCCTACAGTATAACTAAAAAAAAAGGGAAAAAAGAAGGAAAGAAAGAAAAGGGAAGGAAGGAAAGAATAGCAAACACTTTCATAGTACTTAGTGCCAGGAATGCTTCTAAACACTTCACATGTAAGAAATACTTAATCTTCAGAACTCATGTATTTGTACGCATCTGTTGGACACTTGTCAAACTGCCTATTCTTGGCTGGTTTATTCATTTATTTATTTTTAAAAACATTCTTTCTACAGTTGGGGAATTTCCCACATCACAAGATTAACCTCTCTAACCTATAATATTGGAGTTTAAATTTTTTTTTTAAGATTTTATTTATTTATTTGACAGAGAGAGAGTACAAGTAGGCAGAGCAGCAGGCAGGGGGAGCTGGAGAAGCAGACTCCCCACTGAGCAGGGAGCCTGATGTGGGGCTTGATTCCAGGACCCTGGGATCATGACCCGAGCTGAAGGCAGCTGCTTAACCCATTGAGCCACCCAGGAGCCCCTGTATTATTGGAGTTTAAATTTTAACTATTTTTTTTTTTTAGTGATACAAACATAACTGAGTCTCAATCTAGATGAGGCTTCCTTCTTTGGATGGGAGGTGAGGGCAGGGGACTAAGTTCTTTGTGCAGATGTGACCCCTTTGCTGGCAGTGGTAGCTTTTATAGAAAAGTTGAATTTGGGGCAATTTGGTACTTGGCCATTGCAAGTGCAGTGGTGACAGTATCTTTACAACACAGTTCCTTAGATGTGATTATATCTCTGGAAGGGTTGCCTCAAGACAGTTCTCCAAGCTTCAGTAATTCTGTGACTCAGCTAAATCACTATTTATTTATTTATTTATTTATTTTGCTTAACTCAGCCATAGTGATTCTGTTTACCATCATGGCCACTAATCAATATTCTGTATGTATATGTATAAATGTACAGATACATGCATTTATATAAATTTCATAATTGCTCAGGTATTATGTATGACTATGTATTAGCAACACTATACTCCCTCCGGACAATTCAAAAGTAACATTTATTGTTTATGTGATGCTGGGCACTCGGCTAGGTCCATTGGGTGAGCACTGTAACAATAAAGTCTCATAGGCTTGTAGAAGGAGACAGTGGGTTTTTATTCCCACCCCCCTCAAGATTATGAGTAACTGAGTATGAGAATCTCTTTATTACTCTTGAGAATCCTGAGGAAAGAACTGGGCTACATACTCCTTACAATGAAGAAAACAGCACTTTGGGGCATCCCAGTCTGCAACTAATTTAAATTATCACTTTTATTCAGAGATGAGATTTCCTGGAAACACGATTTGTTTACTTTATAATCTGATCTGCAAAATACAGTTTGCTTATTATTATTTTTTTTTTTAATCTTTGATAGGGGACCCACAATACTGTCCACTTTGCTGCTCTTTTTGTGATTGTATATTTGAGTCTGCCTCAGTGTTTTCAACTCATGTAGTCTCTTTAGAGTCCCTTTTTAATGTAAGCCTGTTCATATTCTTATCCCTATGTCTGTATTCGTCCATAAGGAAGATGTGAGAATATAAAGGAACAACATATTTAGTATATGTAGTCTTTGTTCTAACACTGCCCTGGATGAAGTTTGACCTAGGTAACTGTTACAGGAGGGTAGTACTCTTTAAAAGCCCTGGTTCTGGAGTCTGGTTGCCTGGAGTCCAATATCAGTGACTC
This sequence comes from Mustela lutreola, assembly GCF_030435805.1. Classification (NCBI taxonomy): domain Eukaryota; kingdom Metazoa; phylum Chordata; class Mammalia; order Carnivora; family Mustelidae; genus Mustela; species Mustela lutreola. The sequence continues at coordinate 13,927,075 of NC_081290.1, forward strand.
TACTCTCTGGGTGTGAGAAAGTAGGTGGATTACTAGGGCTTCTAGTGCCTCACTTTAACCATTATTTTCTTAATTTTGTAATGTTAATTTCTCACAGAAATAACTACATTAGTCCTGATACAGCACCTTGAGTGGAACATTGAAATGCTGTCTAAATGCTAGCTGCATAATGATTATTCTGGCGGAAGATTTGCAGCCAGATTCATGCTAGGTCTAATCTAAGGCATCTCAATTGTACTACGCCCCTCCTTCCATGTCTATAATACCAGTCTCCCTTAAGTTATGCAACTAGGAATCTAAGAGCCATCCTGGACTTCTCCTTTTTCTTCATGCACTATATTCAGTTAGCAACAAGTTCTACTTCTCTCCTAAGTATGTCTTGGACCCATCAAAATCTCATTTACATTTCCAGTTGATGGTGGGATTGGCCTCCTACCACTTCCTTCTTCCTTTGGTCAGTATCAGTCTGGTCTCCATAGGGCAGCCATGATGGTAAGCTAAACCTGTTTAACAAAGATGCAACAATGATTAAAAACGCTTGAATAATTTCACTTGCCTTTGAAATACAGTTTGATAAACTTTCTGTGGCACACAAACCTTGCATGATTTAGGTTTCTCTCTCTAGTCCCATATCTCGACCTCATTTCTTCACACTTCTACCATACTAATCTTTTCTCATTTTCCCCCTCAAATATGTTATGGACTTGGTTATTCAGGTCCTACAGGTACTTTTTCTCTTCTATGGGTCATCTAGCACGTAACTTCTCACTTAGCTCATTTGTCACATCAATAAAGGTTATGTTCTTAGGGCATATTCCCCTATATTGGGCCAAATAAAGTCTCATTGAACCCATTATTTTCCCCCTTTATATCCCACATCAAGCTTTTATTTTCTTTGTCAAAGCTTGCTTTTCTATGCTCTGACTTATGTGGGCTAAGATGTATCCACGTTGGTAAATTCTATATAATGAGCATTTTACATATGGGGCTCAGAAAATAATTTCTTATGAATTACAGATTGAAGCCAGACTAACAGACCAACCTCTGAGTCCCCTGCAGACCACTATACATTCCTCTTTCTAGACGCCAAATTATTTTTAGTTTTCAATGATCTTGAGGCTAGAGAAGTGTATTAAGTGACTAAATGGAAAGTGGTGGGGCCAGAGATCTCTGGTGTGCCACAACATTAAAAAATGTAAAATAAAGAGTGGTCTGTGATTGAAGTTGAAAGGTGAACATAAGTTGGCTTTCGTGAAGGAAAAAACTATTACATGTTAGGAAATTTTTTTATGCTACCAAAGCAAGCGGTGCCATTACAGTGCAGCAGGGATCCCAGAATCAACATACACTATGCTTACCTTGGGGAGGCAAGACAAATGTGGTAAATGCATGGAGTGGACTTGTCAAACTTATCTGTACAAGGCTTTGGGGAGACTTCTTGGAACATTCTGGAATATAGCTCCAAGTAATCAGCATTTCTAAAGTGAAACTACCGGGCTATAATCTCAGCACTTCCTCCTTCACCACATGATGGCATATTCTTTCCAAAAGTGTTAATAATTGAGACTCACTACCAAAGTGTTATTGCTGCATGTGCTCACCATGCTTGATAGTGGTAGATCTCTAAAATGTGCTAGTTTGCTGTATGTGATGTAATTCCTTATTTAAAAGGCATTTGACCTCTATATTTTGAAGTGTCTGGCCATTTTGATTTTCTTTACTTTGTGAAGTTTCTATGCCCCCCTATGTTTCTATAGTTTTATTTATTTATTTTCTTGTGACATCTGTTTATTTTCATATGACTTCAGTTTAGTAACTTGTTTCGCGGTGTCTTGGTAAGCAGAAATTATTTTTAATAATTGAATTTGACTGATCTTTTATTATGGTTTGTGTTTTTCTTGTACCTTATAGAAGAAAACCATCCCCATCTTAAGGTTAAAATATATCCTCTATATAGTATAACTTTACCTTTGTATCCACCTGGAATTCATATATGTAAATCTAATTTCTTTTATCATTTTTATGTTAGTGTTATTTACTAGCTATTTTTTCCTAGTTCCTGCAATGATATGTCTACCTCCTGTGATTTCCACTTATGCATAGGTCTGTTCATTTCCTTCTTTCTTTTTTGTTCCTTTCTTTCTTTCTTTTTTCTTTCATTCTTTCTTTCTTTTTCTTTTGTTGTTGTTAAAATAGGCAGTTTAAAATTCAGAATCTGGACCATGGGTTAAAAAGCTGAATCTGCCACTTGTTACCTTGAGCACGTTGCTTAACTTCCTTATAATCCTAACTGTTATCTAACTTATAAAATACAGTACCTTCATCATAAGGTTATTATATTTTGCATCTAGTAAGAGCCATATGTGTAAGTTAAAACATCTTAATTGTTTCCATGACAATACCATACTGTCCTCACTAAAATAGCTGTGTAACAAGTCAAGACATTTTGTCAGATCCCTTTTACATCCCTTTTAGTATTTATTACTGGTTTGGCTACTCCTAGCCTTTTGATCTTGCATACTTATTTGAGAATAAATGTTGATGGAATCTTTGGAAAACGATTTTTATTTTAATCTGAATTATATAATATAGGTCTGTCATTTCAGAAAATTTACTTTGTTAATGAGACTTCTATTCCTAAGCACTGTAACTCTTTTTTTTTTTTTTTTTAAAGATTTTATTTATTTATTTGACAGAGAGAGATCACAAGTAGGCAGAGACACAGGCAGAGAGAGAGAGAGGAGGAAGCAGGCTCCCCGCTGAGCAGAGAGCCCGATGCGGGACTCGATCCCAGGACCCTGAGATCATGACCTGAGCCGAAGGCAGCGGCTTAACCCACTGAGCCACCCAGGCGCCCAGCACTGTAACTCTTTTTAGTTATAGCTTGCAAAATTTCCTTTTCTATGGAAAGGTCATAACCTCTTTTGTAAATTTATTCTTTTTTTTTAGACTTCATTCATTTATTCGACAGAGAGAGAGATCATGAGCAGGCAAAGAGGCAGGCAGAGAGAGAGAGGGAAGCAGGCTCCCCGCTAAGCAGAGAGCTCGATGAGGGGCTCGATCCCAGGAACCCAGGATCATGACCTGAGTTGAAGGCAGAGGCCTAACCCACTGAGCCACCCAGGCGCCCTGTAATTTTATTCTTACATAGTTCATTTTTGTTGCCATTAGAAAACTTCTATTTTTAAATGATATTTTCTTAACCACTTGATTCTGGGTTTGATGCTACCTGACTTACAGCAGGAAGGAAAGATACAGGTCAAAAGAGCATCTGATATAGTTTGCATTTCTGTGGGGGCTTTTTTCTTTCCTTTTTTTTTTTCTCCTCTACTTTTCTTGCCAGCTCATGTTCTCCCATTCCATTTTTCTCCTCATACCTCCTCTGAGCCTTTATCTTTCATTTTTGAAACATTTTCCAGAGCTCATTGTTTATTATTAAAGTTTTGGAAGTTCCCCCAATATCTCTAAATATTTTACCACAAGTCCCCTTCAACTGCTTGCTTGTCCTGTTCCTTTTACTCATTCTTTTTGAACTGTTTCTGGATAGTTTTTTTGACACATCTTTTTAAATTGTTGTTCGCCTTTCATTTCCTCTTGGGACTGTTTTTTGGAGATGTTTGTGTGTGGGTGTCTATGGGGCATGTCGGAGATAGGAAAGAACCAGAGCTCTACTATCAGCTGGCAGGAGTTATTCCTATGGCACAGGGTTGTATGTGAGAGTACATTCTTGTCACTTCTTCTTACTCCCAGCCCCCCTGAGTAAGCATTGCACAGCTGCTGATAATGTGGAGCCCCTCTCACTCCTGACTCCTGAATCAACAGACTGCTTTCTGTAAACACTGCTTGCTGTGTTCCTCCCTTCTTCTACAATCTGGTTTCAGGGGAAATTCTTATTCTCTGTCCATGCACATTTTTTCTCTTGTTCTAAAGAAGGAATTGCTAGGTTTTATCCCTCAGAGATTTTGCCTTCCTTCCAAAACCTGAAAGCTTTGTCTAGATCTGCAGCCTAGGACCATTTGCTCATTCATATAGGAAATATTACTAAGTATAATACGCCAAGTACTTCGTTAGTTTCTGGACAACTTATGACAACATAAAAATTTATGGAATATTCCCTCAACACATTCATTCTTGCAAAGAGTTATACACACAAAAAAATTATAATACAATAAATTAAGTGCAATGATGGAATTATGTGCAAAGTGTTGAAAGGCAAAAAGCATGTCTAAATGTTCATAACTGAATAAAGGCTTCAGTTAATTCATAAAACAGGAGATAGACCTACTACACATATGCTACTGTGCTATGCAAAGAAGAGGCAGTGACTAAGGTAAGCGTGAATCTTGTCCTGATGAAAACAATGGGAAGAATGTGCGTAAGAAAAGAAACTTAAGAACATGTGGCAAGTTTATGAAACCACGAGAAGGCTAAGTGGATCATAAAAATTCAGGAGTGCTTATGGCAGAGGATAGAGTCGGACAGGCAGGATAAGGCCATAGAAGAGAGGATGGAGCACACAATCAGAGCAGTTTGTTTGATTTTATAGATATGGAAGTGGGTTCATTGAAGGACTTTTAATAAGAACATATGGTCAGATTAGTATGTTAGTGAAAACACTCATAAATAAATATGAAAGATTCATTTAGAGAAGGTCAAGACTAGAGGCTAGACCATGAATAAGTTGTCTATATTGACAGACAAGAAGAGGGAGATTCTGAACTTAGGTAATTGAAATAGGTTGAGAGGAAGAACAGTGGCAACAAAAATAGAAGGTTTTTCGGGGCGCCTGGGTGGCTCAGTGGGTTAAGCATCTGCCTTCAGCTCAGGTCATGATCCCAGAGTCCTGGGATCAAGCCCCACATTGGGCTCTCTGCTCAGCAGGGAGCCTGCTTCCCTTCCTCTCTCTCTGCCTGCCTCTTTGCCTACTTGTGACCTCTATCTGTCAAATAAATAAATAAACTCTTTAAAAAAAATAGAAGGTTTTTCGTTGTTGTTTTTGTTTTGTTTTGTTTTGTTTTTGCTAATCAGCTCTGGGGAACAGGACTTCAATCCCTTTCAGGTTTCTGATTGAAATAAAAGGATATGTTTTGGTGTTAAACATAGTAAATGTTTTATGTTTTGCCTGGTGATGGATATAACACTTATCAAAAGGTTTCAGAGAAATCTTACAAAAGCAAGTTTCAAAAAGTGGTAATTAGAATAAAGGGAACTAGGAAGTACTTAGATATGAAGTCTATCCTCTATCACTTTCTTCAGCTGAATGAGTTCCCATTTATGTTTCCTTCTACAAACTTGTTATTCCCTTCACAAGGTGGCTTCTTCAGTAAGGTTAATGATGTTGTTTTCTTTTTCCCATTCTATAGCATCAGATTCGGCTTGATTTGGGTTTTGCATGAAATAAAATCGTGACCCAATACTACTCTGGAGCCAAAGGATGGACTAGATATCTGTTTTTTGTCCTATTATAAATGACTGATTGATAGAATAAAAGGACCACTTCTGGTTGACTTGGTGGTAGTTCCTGCAGTATATTGGCTTACTCCTTTGAGACTGCGGATGAAGCAAACTCTTTTCAAGAAAGGTAAAGGGGAGGGTTAACACTGGAATATATGGTGTAGAATATTCCCAAAGGTAACATAAGTAGTCCTATTGGTGGGGGGCAGATAATGAGCTTAATTTTGAGAATCTTGACTTTGAAAAGCCCTTGTTATTCAAATAGAGGGAGTCTACTTTAGCTGGATACTGTGAAAGGTCAGATCACCTCCAAAATGTTCTGAGATGGAGGTTCCTATGTGGAAGGATTATTGAGAAGTGCCCTCAGAATCAACATCTACTAGAGGGGTGAAGAAAGTAGAATTGTGCACGTGGAGTAGAACTGAGATGCATTTCCAAAGCAAACTTTAACCCATCTCAGGAAAGCTCTGGATCTGGGATGTTTCTTCAGAATTGACCTACATTGACACAAAGGACAGACCTTTGTTTAACAGTTATTGGATGCAGGGTAACTCAAGAAGGGGGCATGACTCTGATTAAAGTAACTTTTTTTCACTTTTGATATGCAGTGCTACATGTGAATGAGAAGTTTAATGTATACAGCATCAGGACTTACATACTGTGAAATTCTACAATTTTACTTAACATCCATCATCTCTTATAAACATAAATTATTTTTCCTTGTGATGAGAATTTTTAGGATCTTCTCTCCTAGCACAGTTTTTAAACTTCTAAAAAAAATTTTTAAAATCTTATTTAAATTCCAGTTAACATACAATGTAATAGTTTCAGGTGGAGCGTATAGTGATTCAGCACTGCCTGACAACACCTGGTGCTCATCGCAAGTGCACTGCTTAATCCCCATCCCTTATTTCCCTTACTCTCCACTCCACCTCCCCTCTGGAAGCCCTCAGTCTGTTCTCTATAATTTTAGAGTCTGTTTTGGTTTGCCTCTATCTTCCCTTTGCTCATTTTGTTTTTTTCTTAAATTCCACAAATGAGTGAAATCATATGGTATTAGTCTATCTCTCACAGATTACTTCACTTAGCACCTTATTCTCTAGCTTCTTTCACATCATTGCAATGGCATGATTTCATCCTTTTTAATGGCTGAATAATATTCCATATCATCACTTCTTTATCTGTTCATCAGTTGATAGACACTTGGGCTATTTTCATAATTTGGCTATTGTAGATAATCCAACATTTATAGTAGCATTATGTGTGTCCCTTTGAATTCCTAGTTTTGTATTCTTTGGGTAAATACTTAGTAATGCAATTGTTGGGTTGTAGGGTAGTTCCATTTTCACATTTTTAAGGAAAACTCCATACTTGTTTTCCAGAGTGGCTCTACCAGTTTATGTTCTCACCAACAAGTGCAGGAAGATTCTCCTTTCTCCACATCCTTGCCAATACTGTTTCTTGTATTGTTGGTTTTAACTATTCTGACAGGTGTGAGGTTACATCTCATTTTAGTTATATTTGTGTTTCCCTGGTGATCAGTGATACTGAGCATCTTTTAATGTGTCTATTGATCATCTGTGTCTTCTCTGGGAAAATATCTATTCATATCTTCTGCCCATGTTTATTTTAGGTACTAAGTTTTCTAAGTTCTTCATATATTCTCAATACTAACCCTTTATCAGACATGTCAATGCAAATATCTTCTCCCATTCCTTAGGTTGTTTTTTTGGTTTTGTTGATTGTTTCCTTTGCCGTGCAAAATCTTTATCTTGGTGAAGTCCCAATAGTTTATATTTGCCTTTATTTCCTTGCCTCAGAAGATATTTCTAGAAAGAACTGCTATGGCTGATATCGAAGAGGTGACTGCCTGTGTTTTCTAGGATTTTTGTGGTTTCAGGTGTCCCATTTAGGTCTTAATCCATTTTGAATTTTTTATCATGTATGGTAATAGGAACTGGTTCAGTTTTCATATTGCCATCCAGTTTTTCTAATACCATTTGTCGAGGAGACTGTCTTTTTCCCACTGGAAAATTTTTCCTGTTTTGTCAAAGATTAGTTGACCATATGGTTGTGAGTTCATGTCTTGATTTCCTATTTTGTTCCATTGATCTATGTATCTGTTTTGGTGCCAGTACTGTACTGCTTTGATTACTACATCTTGGTAGTATAACTTGAAGTCTGGGGTTGTGATGCCTCCAGCTTTGCTCGCTCTTTTCCAGAATTAGTTTGACTATTTGGAGTCCTTCGTGGTTCCATACGAATTTTAGAGTTGTTTGTTCTAGGTCTTTGAAAAAACGCTGGTGGTATTGGTAGGGATTTAATTAAATATGTAGATTGGCTTGGGTAGTATAGACATTTTAACAGTATTTGTTCATATAATCCATGAACATGGAATGTCTTTCTACTTCTTTGTGTCTTATTTTCTTCAGTGTTTTATAGTTCTCAAAGTACAGGTCTTTCACTTTTTTGGTTAGGTTTATTCCTAGGTATCTTATTATTTTTAGTGCAATTGTATATGGAATTGATTCCTTAATTTCTGCTGATTCATTATTGGTATATAGAGATGAGACATATTTCTGTACATTGATTTTTGTATCCTCCAACTTAATGTGTTTATCAGTTTATTGCAGAGTCTTTCAGGTATTCTATATAGAGGGTATTGTGTCATCTGCAAACAGCTGAAGTTTGAATTCAGTTTGGATGTAGTTTAACTCCTTATGTTGTCTGATTGCTGTGGTTACGACTTCCAGTACTATGTTAACTAACAGTGGTGAAAGTAGACATCCTTGTCTTGTTCCTGGCTGTAGAGGAAAAGCTCTTGGTTTTTCCCCATTGAGGAGAATATTAGCTGTGGGGATTTCATGAATGGCTTTATTAGGTTGAGGTACATTCTTTCTAAACTTACTTTGTTGAGGGATTTTTTTTTTTTTTCCATGACTGGATGTTGTACTTTGTCAAATCCTTATTCTGTGCCTATTGGAGAGGTCATATGATTCTTATCCTTTTATTGTGGTGTATTACACTGACTGGCAAATATTGAACTGCCCTTGCAGCCCAGAAATAAATCCCACTTGATCATGGTGAAGGGTTTATTTATTTATTTTTTAATGTATAATTGGGTTAGGTTTACTAATATTTTGAGAACTTCTGCATCTATGTTCATCAAGGATGTTGGTGTATTCTTTGTTTAGTGGAGTCTTTATCAGGTTTGGATATCAGAATGATGCTAACCTCATAGAATGAATCTGGAAGTTTTCCCTTTCTTCTTCTTTTTTTGGGGGGGGATCTTTTTTTTTCCCCCACCCTACCCCTTCTCCTCTCCTCCCTCCTCTCCCCCCTCTTTCTTCACCACCCCTCACTTCCTACCAACCCCCTCTTTAATTTGGAACTTCTCATTCTAAGTTGAAAGCTTTTTGAGGACATGAGGCCAATATGAATTATTACCATGATATTTGCTGTGGAGTTATAGGAACTTCTCTCATAGCTAGCAGGTACTAAATAAGTAATCATTGCAATGTGAGTGAAAGAGAGCTATAAACAGGACCTAACCTTGCAGGGAGTGTGGAGGTGGGAAATGGAAAAAGTTTAGTGCTTACCAAACTGTCTTGCTGGTGTCTGTAATGAGCTTCTGCTAGTTGTATTGATTTTTTTGTATGAGCAAATTATAAGAAAACAAAGCTTTAGCTTTAGTTTATTGATTTAAAAGTTACCAGTTAAATAACTTGGATTTCAGGGAACTCACTGGATTGCTTTAGAATAAGCTAAATGGCTAGTTTTGGCACCAGTAGATGGAGCTTCCTTTTGAGATGAAAATGTCAAGATTATTCACCAAAGTTTTTAAAATAGTTTACAAGTTTCTGTTGACAGGATGAAAAATTCAAGTTAAATCTTACATTCACTTTTTAAATGTTTTCTTTTTACTGTTTGAAGATACAGGATTTGAGAAGCTATTCTAAAATAGAAGTTTTTAAAATGGAGGAAAAACAGGGACAAAATACCATGGGAAGAATGATTTCTTTTTAGTTTAATAACTTGAAAATACAGTATTTGATTCCCACTCTGATTTTAGTTAAGTTCTTAGCATTAGCTATTTAACAGGTCTTGTTCCTTATTTTACCCGGCAAGCTAGTTTTTGATTTCTCAAATCAAATGATTTCTCAGGTAAGCAATTTTATCAGTATTTTAAAAACAATTTAACAACAAAAATACTGAAATAATATTGTGAAATATTTCAGGATAGAAATTTTTAATCTCTCTCATTGCCTCCATGCCAACTCAAGGAATATTCACAATTTTAACATTTCTTTTCAAATATTGCTTTAGTTTGGTATAGTAAGAAGAATATTTGAATTCTATTTCTTCTTGATTTGACTCAGCAACTAAGTGAATAGAACCTAAATCTTATTGTCTTGATTCTTCTGCTATAAGTAGGGAGAGTGATAATATCTGAAGACACTGTCCTATCAGTTAAAGGAAAGCAGTGTGAAAATAACTGTAAACAATGTACTAGATGTTTTAAGTAATGGTAAATTGAAACATGCTTACTATTTAAATTTGTAAAAGTAAAAAAAATAGTAACTGTGATATACTGTAAATTAGGAGGTCTTCCTATTTCTTTAGAAATCAAATTACTCTGAAGAGATTGTTTTTAACAGTTGTGCCAAAATTTTTACTTCAAGTCAGGTTAAGATGAAAGAGACCATGTTGCTTAAGAAAAAAAATCATGAAAGAAGATAAAATGTTACTATTTTGCTTAGTAACCATAAAGGAGAAACTGTGGCAGACAGGAAAAATTAATTCAACAAAAGGAAACTTAAAATTACTTGGGAGAGAATCCAAAGGGCTCTGATCAGGGCCGTGTTTCAAATAGTCAAAAATCACTTTGAAATCAAATCAAATTGCAGCTTCTTTGGCACCATTTTCAGATATTCTGATTCAGATTTGGCAATAAAGAATCTGTATTTTAGGAAAGAAAAAAAAGAAAGGTCTCCATTTTAAATATCCCAGGTAATTTTCCTACATAAGTAGTTCATACACATCATCAATATGTATTACTTTAGACATTTTCTGTGTCATATTCAATTCTACTTAGCCATATTTTTAGGAAATACTAAAGTAAGACAGATAAAATTTTAATCATGAATTTAGGTTAATGACATCTCTAGCTAAAAGTACTTGACAAAAATATAGTTAGAAGTAACAAAAGTTTTTCTTATTTATTTTATTTTGCTGTTCTTATAAAGAACAGAGAATTGTATCGAATTTGACTTGTGTAGCAAAATGTAAAAACTGAAACTAATATGGACTTACACAAGTAGAAAATAGTGTGTAGATTCTGCGTGATGACTTAAGTTGCCATACGGTTCTGAATAGCTCAGGAAGTCTGACTTTTCCAATGTTCATATGAATCACTAGAGGGCAACATATACTATACCTTTAAGATCACATATCATGGAATTGTTTGTAGTTACAGGGAGCAAATGCAGAGCCTCAACTGGCAGAAGTCACAAAGATCTAAGCTATAACTATAATTACTGCTCAAATAATCAGATAATTTAGTTAACTGCATACAACCACCAGTAGCAGTTATTTACCTATTGAATGAACTATTAAGGTTTTTCTCTTAATGTTTGGAGAAAATCAAATAGATATTGTCCTTATCCTCTAAAACTCATGTACAGGGCGCCTGGGTGGCTCAGTGGGTTAAGCCACTGCCTTCGGCTCAGGTCATGATCTCAGGGTCCTGGGATCGAGTCCCGCATCGGGCTCTCTGCTCAGCAGGGGGCCTGCTTCCTCCTCTCTCTCTCTGCCTACTTGTGATCTCTCTCTCTCTCTCTGTCAAATAAATTAAAAAAAAATAATAAAATAAAATAAAACTCATGTACAAATCTTGCAGACTAGGAGTCATGAAAAATGGAGTCCTTCTTTTCTCATACATGCGTCAATTACAGTAAAGCCCTAGCATCCCTTTTCGTTGCACAGAGTACTCTGCCTGTACAGCGATCTATCCTTTGTATTGTATTATTTGGGTTCATCTCATCATTACTTAGGTTTAAAAAAAATGAAGAAGCTTCTAATGAAGAAAGAGCCAGTAACTATTTTCAATCAAAATTAAGGAAAAAGAGAAAACCTTAGAAATCATAGTCGATTTGCACCCTTCAATTTTTTTCATATTTTTATATCTAGACAACTTTTTTTGTTGTTCTTTCATGATTAAATGTTATGAAGCCATGTTGAAGGAAAGTTGGTTACAAGAATAAATGAATAAATAAAAATACAAATTGATGGAATTTTCTGACCCTGAAAGATTAAAAAGAAGTGGGGTGGGGGTTACAGAATGGAGGTGGGGAAAACTATAGATGAGGAGAGAGAGAGACTGAATGTAGTGGGGAAAAGGACTGCATGCCTGAAGCTGGAACACTATAATCTAAAAGAAGCAAAGCCTGTCTACCAAAAATGTATAAACTAATTCTGCTTTTAAATACAGCAGGTGGAGAGTTACCAGTTAAATTTTAAGCACTTAATATATGCTAGACGAAACACTTTATATTATTTCATCTTCTCAAGGAAATTATGAAATTGAATGAGGATTCAAGAAATTTATGAAATTGAGCTATCATTATATACATTTTATGAATGGGAAAACTGACATTTTAGAAGTTAATTTATTGGAAGAGCTGAAACACCAATCCATGCAATGGGTTCAGAGCCTTTGGTCTTAACAACTCTGCCCTTGTCTTTCCATGGATAGATGTTATCTCAAAAGAAAAATAAGATTTTTGGCATCTCTGCCAAAAAATGGGCATACAAGTTTCACATTCATTCAAAAGTAAGTCTCTTCTTAGATTACCAATGTAAAAATCCACATGGAGATATTATCCAGACATTATACACATGGAGACATTGCTTGTATGTATGAAATAGTGGATGAAGTAGTGAATGTATGAAGTATTGAAACATTTGTATGTATAATATTAATTTGGCTTAAAAACCATAAGCCTGGATTTAATTTCAATCTAAGAAGCCCAGGAGCACAATTTGGAGTTGGAGAATATATGTTAAAACGAATATTTTGTGATTTTAGGGAAACAGTGGGAGACTAAAGAAAATTTAGGCATTCATCCATTCATATAAAACTTCTTGGGACGCCTGGGTGGCTCAGTTGGTTGGACGACTGCCTTCGGCTCAGGTCATGATCCCGGAGTCCCGGGATCGAGTCCCGCATCAGGCTCCCAGCTCCATGGGGAGTCTGCTTTGCTCTCTGACCTTCTCCTCGCTCATGCTCTCTCTGTCTCTCTCTCAAATAAATAAATAAAATCTTAAAAAAAAAAAAAAAAAAAAAACTTCTTAAACACTGCTTTTGGAGGAATTCGTGGATGCTAGGGGAAAAATAAGGCTTTCCTCCAGACTTAAACTAGTCTCTACTTGACCTCTGATTCAGTAATTTCATTTTCTTGAGTTAGAGCAATTTCATTTTCTTGAGTTAGAGCACTGGTCAGGTGAAGCTATATTTTGAAGAGATAAATTCACAAACAAACAAACACTATAAAGCTTTCAGATGTTAGTGGACCTTCTGAGGTATGTCTAATTTTAATATTTCATTTCTTAGTATTGACATTCTAAAAATTCAGAATTCAGCTCTTCAGTCTTATTATGCAAAGAATAAGTCAAAATCAGTCTGTAACTTACTTACAAAAAAGTGATCTTATAACTTATTCTAGATTAGAGTTATGGAGTTGTATAAAATTATACCTTTCAAAGAGATTTCCAAATCATTATTCTCCTCTACCTAACAGGATAACCTAGGTAGTCACCATAGTCTAGATTATGCTGCAATAACAAACTCCAACACAGTAACTTAAAACTGAAGATTTACTTTTTTACTCATGCTGCCATTCCTTTGTGGGACACCTGTGAGCTCTGCTCCTGGACAGACATCATCCATTTTTTTTTTTTTTTTAAAGGAAAGATAGAGGGAGAAAGGGAGTCAGGGAGAAGGAAACCATGAACACAAGCAGAGGAAAGGAGCAGGGAGAAGCAAATTTCCTGCTGAGCAGAGAGCCTGATGTGGAGGCTGGATCTCAGGACCTTTGGATCATGACCTGAGCTGAAGGTAGATGCTTAACTGACTGAGCCACCCAGGTGTCCCTCATCCTCACCCATGAAGCATCATGCCTCAAGACCTACTGTCTTGACCATTGCTTTGAACATGGCAAAGGGAAAAGAGAGCTCTGAAGTGTCTCACCTCAGCTTTATAGCTTTTGGGCTGAAGGTGGCTTATAACTCATTGCCCAGAATTACATAGTCCCGTTCAGATACACGGTGGGAGCTTCCTGAAAAAAGTAATTCACCATGGCTCCAGAATGAAGGAAAAACAGAAGTTATGTGAATGGCAGTAGTGACAACCATATTCCTCTAACAAAAATACTTTTCCTTTTTACCCAAATAAGATATTAAATTTTACACATGAGTTGAAAAAAAAAATTGTTAAAACTTTTGACAATATGGAAATATTTTAAGGGTAAAATTTAAGCCATTAACATCTTAGAGGTACCTTGTTTATTATTTATTATATTAGGCTCAGAAGAAAAAGGAAACAGTTTCTTTTCTGTCCAGATTAGCTTTGAAATCTTAAGTTTTTATCCCAGCTGTGATAGACTAAGATGGATATGTGTGTGTGTGTGTGTGTGTGTGTGTTTAATTAAATACATATAAAGTTTACAGGTCCAAAGACTTAACCAGCTTCAAGGTAGATCTATAGTGCTTTTGTGATGGTTCAAGATAACTTGGTAGTCTCTCAACTGCTCTATTTAGATAACTTTTACATTTAATTGTGTACATATGCCTACTTTAAAGGAAACATTTTTTTACCATATTAATGGATTAACCTGGAATTATTAATCTTTTTCTTTAGAAATACTATATACCTTCCATTTTTCATTTCCTGGTATTCAGAAACCTTTTGCTACTTGCTCCCAAATTTCATATAATAGCTAGTTACCATCTCTTCCAGTAACTCTTCTGGTATATATTATTCATTAAAAAATACTTCAGGGGCATCTGGGTGGCTCAGCCAGTTGAGTGGCCAATTCTTTCAGCTCAGGTCATGATCTCTGGGTCTTGGGATCAAGCCCCCTGCGTTGGGCTCTGTGTTCAGTAGGAATTCTGCTTGAGCATTCTCTCCATCCCTGCCTCACTGCTCCTCCCCCTGTTCACAGGTGTTTTCTCTCTCTCAAATTTAATAAATAAATAAATAAATGACTTGAGAGTTTTATAAAGCATGAAAACTATTCAATGGTAAAAGCCTTTGTAAAAGGTAACTTGTTACCTCAATTAGACTAGTAGAATTCTTTTCCTTGTTACAAGTCAGTTTATAAAAATACCTAGATTTTTTTCCTTTGCTATTTTTTCTGAAAATAGTTTGAAAACGAATTGCATAGATACATAAGTAACTTTAAAATAAAACCAGTTTTAAGGAGATTGGCAGCAACAACACAATCACAATATAAACCTTAAGTGTCTCAGGATATCTGACACAAAAAAATAAAAGTTTTCATGCTCACTGAGAAATGCTTGAGGATTTCTTGCCCTCTGTTTCTCCCCCTATTTGCTCATGTTCTCTCTCTGTGTCTAAAATAAATAAATAAATCTTTATCTATTGATGATTTAAATTTGAGTTTGAGTCCTGCTTCTGTATTTAAAATATTTACTTTTTCCCCCACATTGACTTTTATTTTTTAAACGATTAAGTGTATGTTTACATCTTATTGTAATGGTTGGGCATTTGAGAGAAATGATAAATGGATGAACAGAAGCAAAAAGTAATACAATAAGTTATATATAAACTTAACTTTTTTCATGAGTTAATATTAATGAAAGAAAAATCTATGGAAAAATAAAGGTGATAAGGAGAAGTTACAAATGAAATACAAGAAAATACTTGTCTTTAAAAAAGGAGAAAATGGAAAAGTATAAATTCAAGAAGTGTATTTCAGAGAAGATATATTAGGCTTTTTTAATCACTTAAAACTTTTTAAGCTATGAGTATTGTCAAATTCTGCTATACAGAATCTACCAATTTTTCACTTAAAATAGAATAGTCCTTGAAATATTTCTTATACCACTAGGGTGCCATTCAGTAAATTGCTTCTTCATAAGCACTAAATTGCACACTAATGTCTTGAGAAAGAAAGCTATCTACTCCCTAGGATTATAAATATTATCTCATTAGTTCTAAAAACACACCCATGAGGACAGAAAATGGAAATGGGAAATTTTTCTTTCATTTTAGGGATTGAAACATTGAGACACTGAACATAGAATATCAGCATTATCAATACTCCAAATTCTAGAACCCTTGATGTAAAATTTAATGTTGGAACTACTAAATGAGGAATTTATAACTCAGAGGATATCTGCATGTCCATGTCTGCAAAGCTTGTGCTTGGAGCTATGAAAAATCTGACTTCTTAAACCCCTATTCAGGATTGTCAGGATAATTATGGTGGACAAATGAAGTGGCAAATAAAAAAAAAAAATGAGGCAGTAGCATGTTTAAGTAAAGTGAGCAATGGAACATCTGAGTGGTTCAGTCTGTTAAGGATCTGCCTTTGGCTCAGATCATGATCCCGGGACCTTGGATCAAGCCCTGTATTGGGAGTACTTCTTCTTGTTCCTAACCATCCTTCCCTTTGTGCTTTCTCTTGCTCTCAAATAAAATGAATGATGAAATAAAGTAAATGGATGAAGCCTTAAATGTTCATTATATTCATCAAGTCCTGATATATACATGACTGAGGAAGGGGTCAAAAAGAAATGGACTTTGGACAAGAGTATCTTCTAGAGGTTCCTTCTGCATTTTTTTAAAATTTTTTATTTTTTATAAACATATATTTTTATCCCCAGGGGTACAGGTCTGTGAATCACCAGGTTTACACACTTCATAGCACTCACCAAAGCACATACCCTCCCCAATGTCCATAATACCACCCCCTTCTCCCAAACCCCCTCCCCCCGGCAACCCTCAGTTTGTTTTGTGAGATTAAGAGTCACTTATGGTTTGTCTCCTTCCCAATCCGATCTTGTTTCATTGATTCTTCTCCTACCCACTTAAGCCCCCATGTTGCATCACCACTTCCTCATATCAGGGAGATCATATGATAGCTGTCTTTCTCTGCTTGACTTATTTCACTAAGCATGATACGCTCTAGTTCCATCCATGTTGTCGCAAATGGCAAGATTTCATTTCTTTTGATGGCTGCATAGTATTCCATTGTGTATATATACCACATCTTCTTGATCCATTCATCTGTTGATGGTTCTTTCTAGGTTCTTTCCATAGTTTGGCTATTGTGGACATTGCTGCTATAAACATTCGAGTACATGTGCCCCTTTGGATCACTACGTTTGTATCTTTAGGGTAAATACCCAATAGTGCAATTGCTGGATCATAGGGCAGTTCTATTTTCAACACTTTGAGGAACCTCCATGCTTTTTTCCAGAGTGCTGCACCAGCTTGCATTCCCACCAACAGTGTAGGAGGGTTCCCCTTTCTCCACATCTTCACCAGCATCTGTCATTTCCTGACTTGTTGATTTTAGCCATTCTGACTGGTGTGAGGTGATATCTCATTGTGGTTTTGATTTGTATTTCCCTGATGCCGAGTGATATGGAGCACTTTTTCATGTGTCTGTTGGCCATCTGGATGTCTTCTTTGCAGAAATGTCTGTTCATGTCCTCTGCCCATTTCTTGATTGGATTATTTGTTCTTTGGGTGTTGAGTTTGCTAAGTTCTTTATAGATTCTGGACACTAGTCCTTTATCTGATATGCCGTTTGCAAATATCTTTTCCCATTCTGTCAGTTGTCTTTTGATTTTGTTAACTGTTTCCTTTGCTGTGCAAAAGCTTTTGATCTTGATGAAATCCCAATAGTTCATTTTTGCCCTTGCTTCCCTTGCCTTTGGCATTGTTCCTAGGAAGATGTTGCTGCGGCTGAGGTCGAAGAGGTTGCTGCCTGTGTTCTCCTCAAGGATTTTGATGGATTCCTTTCGCACATTGAGGTCCTTCATCTATTTTGAGTCTATTTTTGTGTGTGGTGTAAGGAAATGGTCCAATTTCATTTTTCTGCATGTGGCTGTCCAATTTTCCCAGCACCATTTATTGAAGAGGCTGTCTTTTTTCCATTGGACATTCTTTCCTGCTTTGTCGAAGATTAGTTGACCATAGAGTTGAGGGTCTATTTCTGGGCTCTCTATTGTGTTCCATTGATCAATGTGTCTGTTTTTGTGCCAGTACCATGCTGTCTTGATGATGACAGCTTTGTAATAGAGCTTGAAGTCCAGAATTGTGATGCCACCAACGTTGGCTTTCTTTTTCAATATCCCTTTGGCTATTCGAGGTCTTTTCTGGTTCCATATAAATTTTAGAATTATTTGTTCCATTTCTTTGAAAAAGATGGATGGTACTTTGATAGGAATTGCATTAAATGTGTAGATTGCTTTAGGTAGCATAGACATTTTCACAATATTTATTCTTCCAATCCAGGAGCATGGAACATTTTTCCATTTCTTTATGTCTTCCTCAATTTCTTTCATGAGTACTTTATAGTTTTCTGAGTATAGATTCTGTGCCTCTTTGGTTAGGTTTATTCCTAGGTATCTTATGGTTTGGGGTGCAATTGTAAATGGGATTGACTCCTTAATTTCTCTTTCTTCTGTCTTGCTGTTGGTGTAGAGAAATGCAACTGATTTCTGTGCATTGATTTTATATCCTGACACTTTACTGAATTCCTGTATAAGTTCTAGCAGTTTTGGAGTGGAGTCTTTTGGGTTTTCCATATATAGTATCATATCATCTGTGAAGAGTGATAATTTGACTTCTTCTTTGCCGATTTGGATGCCTTTAATTTCCTTTTGTTGTCTGATTGCTGAGGCTAGGACCTCTAGTACTATGTTGAATAGCAGTGGTGATAATGGACATCCCTGCCGTGTTCCTGACCTTAGCGGAAAAGCTTTCAGTTTTTCCCCATTGAGAATGATATTTGCAGTGGTTTTTCATAGATGGCTTTGATGATATTGAGGTATGTGCCCTCTATCCCTACACTTTGATGAGTTTTGATCAGGAATGGATGCTGGACTTTGTCAAATGCTTTTTCAGCATCTATTGAGAGTATCATATGGTTCTTGTTCTTTCTTTTATTGATGTGTTGTATCACATTGACTGATTTGCGGATGTTGAACCAACCTTGCAGCCCTGGAATAAATCCCACTTGGTCGTGGTGAATAATTCTTTTAATGTACTGTTGAATTCTATTGGCTAGTATTTTGGTGAGAATTTTCACATCTGTGTTCATCAAGGATATTGGTCTATAGCTCTCTTTTTTGATGGGATCCTTGTCTGGTTTTGGGATCAAGGTGATGCTGACCTCATAAAATGAGTTTGGAAGTTTGCCTTCCATTTCTATTTTTTGGAACAGTTTCAGGAGTATAGGAATTAGTTATTCTTTAAATGTTTGGTAGAATTCCCCCGGGAAGCTGTCTGGCCCTGGGCTTTTGTTTGTTTGGACATTCTTAATGAATGTTTCAATCTCCTTACTGGTTATGCGTCTGTTCAGGCTTTCTACTTCTTCCTGGTTCCATTGTGGTAGTTTATATGTTTCTAGGAATGCATCCATTTCTTCCAGATTGTCAAATTTGTTGGCGTAGAGTTGCTCATAGTATGTTCTTATAATAGTTTTTATTTCTTTGGTGTTAGTTGTGATCTCTCCTCTTTCATTCATAATTTTATTTATTTGGGTCCTTTCTCTTTTCTTTCTGATAAGTCTGGCCAGGGGTTTATCAATTTTATTAATTCTTTCAAAGAACCAGCTCCTAGTTTCGTTGATTTGCTCTATTATCTTTTTGGTTTCTATTTCATTGATTTCTGCTCTGATCTTTATGATTTCTCTTCTCCTGCTTGGCTTAGGGTTTCTTTCTTGTTCTTTCTCCAGCTCCTTTAGGTGTAGGGTTAGGTTGTGTATCTGAGACCTTTCTTGTTTCTTGAGAAAGGCTTGTACCACTATATATTTTCCTCTCAGGACTGCCTTTGTTGTGTCCCACAGATTTTGAACCGTTGTATTTTCATTATCAGTTGTTTCCATGATTTTTTTCAATTCTTCTTTAATTTCCCGGTTGACCCATTCATTCTTTAGAAGGATGCTGTTTAGTCTCCATGTATTTGGGTTCTTTCCAAACTTCCTTTTGTGGTTGAGTTCTAGCTTTAGAGCATTGTCGTCTGAAAATATGCAGGGAATGATCCCAATCTTTTGATACCAATTGAGTCCTGATTTAGGACCAAGGATGTGATCTATTCTGGAGAATGTTCCATGTGCACTAGAGAAGAATGTGTATTCTGTTGCTTTGGGATGAAATGTTCTGAATATATCTGTGATGTCCATCTGGTCCAGTGAGTCGTTTAAGGCCTTTATTTCCTTGCTGATCTTTTGCTTGGATGATCTGTCCATTTCTGGGAGGGGAGTGTTAAAGTCCCCTACTATTATTGTATTATTGTTGATGTGTTTCTTTGATTTTGTTATTAATTGGTTTATATAGTTGGCTGCTCCCACGTTGGGGGCATAGATATTTAAAATTGTTAAATCTTCTTGTTGGACAGACCCTTTGAGTATGATATAGTGTCCTTCCTCATCTCTTATTACAGTCTTTGGCTTAAAATCTAATTGATCTGATATAAGGATTGCCACTCCTGTTTTCTTCTGATGTCCATTAGCATGGTAAATTCTTTTCCACCCCCTCACATTAAATCTGGAGGTGTCTTCGGACTTAAAATGAGTTTCTTGGAGGCAACTTATAGATGGGTTTTGTTTTTTTATCCATTCTGATACCCTGTGTCTTTTGAATGGGGCATTTAGTCCATTAACATTCAGGGTAACTATTGAGAGATATGAATTTAGTGCCATTGTATTGCCTGTAAGGTGGCTGTTACTGTATATGGTCTCTGTTCCTTTCTGATCTACCACTTGTAGGCTCTCTCTTTGCTTAGAGGACCCCTTTCAATATTTCCTGTAGAGCTGGTTTGGTGTTTGCAAATTCTTTCAGTTTTTGTTTGTCCTGGAAGCTTTCAATCTCTCCTTCTATTTTCAATAATAGCCTAGCTGGATATAGTATTCTTGGCTGCATGTTTTTCTCATTTAGTGCTCTGAAAATATCATTCCAGCTCTTTCTGGCCTGCCAGGTCTCTGTGGATAAGTCAGCTGCCAATCTAATATTTTTACCATTGTATGTTACAGACTTCTTTTCCCGGGCTGCTTTCAGGATTTTCTCTTTGTCACTGAGACTTGTAAATTTTACTATTAGGTGACGGGGTGTGGGCCTATTCTTATTGATTTTGAGGGGCGTTCTCTGAACCTCCTGAATTTTGATGCTCATTCCCTTTGCCATATTGGGGAAATTCTCCCCAATAATTCTCTCCAGTATACCTTCTGCTCCCCTCTCTCTTTCTTCTTCTTCTGGAATCCCAATTATTCTAATGTTGTTTCGTCTTATGGTGTCACTTATCTCTCGAATTCTCTGCTTGTGGTCCAGTAGCTATTTGTCCCTCTTTTGCTCAGCTTCTTTATTCTCTGTCATTTGGTCTTCTATATCACTAATTCTTTCTTCTGCCTCATTTATCCTAGCAGTGAGAGCCTCCATTTTTGATTGCACCTCATTAATAGCTTTTTTTATTTCAACTTGGTTAGATTTTAGTTCTTTTATTTCTCCAGAAAGGGCTTTTATATCTCTCGAGAGGGTTTCTCTCATATCTTCCATGCCTTTTTCGAGCCCGGCTAGAACCTTGAGAATTGTCATTCTGAACTCTAGATCTGACATATTACCAATGTCTGTATTGATTAGGTCCCTAGCCTTCGGTACTGCCTCTTGTTCTTTTTTTTGTGTTGAATTTTTCCGTCTTGTCATTTTGTCCAGATAAGAGTATATGAAGGAGCAAGTAAAATATTAAAAGGGTGGCAACAATCCCAGGAAAATATGCTTTAACCAAATTAGAAGAGATCCCAAATCGTGAGGGGGTAGAAAGGGGATAAAAAGAGGTTCAAAAAAGAAGAAAGAAAAAAAAAAGAAAAAAGAAAAAAAAAGAAAAGAAAAGAATTAAAAAAAGTAAACAAATAAGAAAAATATAGAAAAAATATATATATATATTGGATAAACTAGTTAAAAAATGTTAAAAAAGAAAAAGGTAAAAGTTAAAAAAAATTTACCAGAAGGCAAGAAAAAAAGAAAAAAAAACAAAAAATGATAAAGAAAAAAATCAAATTAACTGCAAGGAAAAAAAAATCACAGGGAGAAAGCCATGAGTTCCGTGCTTTGCTTTCTCCTCCTCTGGAATTCTGCTGCTCTCCTTGGTATTGAAACTGTACTTCTTCGTAGGTGAACTTGGTCTTGGCTGGATTTCTTGTTGATCTTCTGGAGGAGGGGCCGGGTGTAGTGATTCTCAAGTGTCTTTACCCCAGGTGGAATTGCACCGCCCTTACCAGGGACCAGGCTGAGTAATCCGCTCGGGTTTGCTTTCAGGAGCTTTTGTTCCCTGAGCGCTTTCCGTAGAGTTCCGGAGGATGGGAATACAAATGGTGGCCTCCTGGTCTCCAGCCCCGAGGAGCCGAGAGCCCAGGGCCCCACTGCTCAGTGCGCCCTCAGAGAACAGCGCCCAGTTACTCCCGTCTGCCTGACCTCCGGCCCCGCTCCGAGCTCACCGAGCCTGCGACCGGTTCAAGGTCACCCCGAGCTGCGAACTTACTGTCGGCTCTGTCTCTGTAGCCGGCTTTCCCGTTCCAATACCCGCAAGCTCTGCGACACTCAGACACCCCTGATCCTTCTGTGACCCTGCGGGACCTGAGGCCACGCTGACCCCGCGTGGGCTTCGCCCCGGTTTAGCCTCTGGAGCGATGTCCCTCAGCGGAACAGACTTTTAAAAGTCCTGATTTTGTGCGCCATTGCTCCGCCGCTTGCCGGGAGCCGGCCCCTCCCCCCGGGGTCTATCTTCCCGTCGCTTTGGATTCACTTCTCCGCTGGTCCTACCTTTCAGAAAGTGGTTGTTTTTCTGTTTCCAGAATTGCTGTTCTTCTTCTCTTCCATCTGCCGATGGATTTTTAGGTGTTTGCAATCTTTAGATAAGCTATCTAGCTGATCTCCGGCTAGCTGAAGTAGTCTCAGCCTGCTACTTCTCCGCCATCTTGACTCCGCCCCCCCTTCTGCATTTTTACTATAAAATTCCTTCCATTACAACCTTCTGGTTTTTATTTTCTGCAATTTTTTTTAATTTCAGGGGATTTATATATATATATTTTTGTGACTTATTTTTTCTTTTGTTGTTGTTGTTGTTGTTGTTGTTACTCTCTAGAGGGGATAAAATGGAGTTCTCTGGGAGGTGGGTAAGATGGAGCTTTGGCAGTTCAACCCTTAAGGGCATGTATCCTTCCACTCAAGTCTGTGGTGCCTTGAGTATCCAGAGAGCAGCTTCCTCATGACTACTGCAGGGGCTGTGATGATACTGAGAGCCATGCTGAAGACCCTGAGTCCTTACTGGGTCACCTTATTCTGTTAGCACTAATGCCTTGGCTCCTGCTGACATAGCTTTGCTCCATGTCAAGGTTAGCAGTTACTGAAAATTTTCCAACACCAATTTTCTAATGTGTTTCAGCTGTTTATATTCACACACATGCTTACTTTCCCTAGGCCTCTATATTCTTATCAAAGTCTAATTCTTCTTCCCTGCTATTAGAACCATGAGCCTCAACAGTCTACCTAATGTGTCTGGAATGTCAAATCCAGAATTTAAATCCCAGTCTCAACTATGTGCAACTAAGTTCCTACATAAGAAATTGAATGCAAACAGATGTGTCTAGGGAAATAATGCTTAGCTTCACTCACTAACATCTAAGCCTAAATACTCAACTTACACTACCAATGTGTGTTTTCCCGAGTAATATGTGCCTGCTTAACCTATAACTAAAGATAAATGGGACTGTGAGTTCACTTAAAATTATATTCCAGTCTCTTGGTTTTATTTACTTTTCAAAAGTAGTACAATTTTGTCCTCCCCTGCAAGTCTCCTCTCTACAGTGATAATGGTGTCACAGACTCAAGATATGTCTTTTTCCAGTGTACTTGTTTCACTTCTTTCTTTTTCTTTTCTTTTTTCTTTTTTTGAATTTTGTTTTATTTTACGTCTTTTCAGTGTTCCAAAATTCATTGTTTATGCACCACACCCAGTGCTCCATGCAATACATGCCCTCTGTAATACCCACCACCAGGCTCTTCCAACCCCCCAGTTTGTTTTTCAGAGTCCACAATCTCTCATGGTTTCTCTCCTGTCAGATTCCCCCAACTCACTTCTCTTCTCCATTCCCAATGCCTTCTGTGTTATTCCTTATGCTTCACAAGTAAGTGAAACCATATGATAATTCAGTCTCTCTGCTCGTCTTATCTCACTCAGCATACTCTCTTCCAGTCCCGTCCATGTTGATGCAAAAGTTGGGTATTCATCCTTTCTGATGGAGGCATAATACTCCATTGTATATATGGACCATATCTTCTTTATCCATTCATCTGTTGAAGGGCATCTTGGTTCTTTCCACAGTTTGGTACTGTGGCCATTGCTGCTATGAGCATTGAGGGTACAGATGGCCCTTCTTTTCACTACATCTGTTTCATTGGAGTAAATACCCAGTAGTACAATTGCAGGATCATTATGTAGCTCTATTTTTAATTTCTTAAGGAATCTCCATACTGTTTTCCAAAGCAGCTGCCTCAATTTGCATTCCCACCAACAGTGTAAGAGGGTTCCCCTTTCTCTACATCCTCTCTGACACTTGTTGTTTACTGTCTTGTTGATTTTGGTCATTCTAACTGGTGTAAGGTGGTATCTCAATGTGATTTTGATTTGAATCTCTCTGATGGCTAATGATGATGAACGTTTTTTCATGTGCTATTAGCCCTTTGTATGTCTTCTTTGGAGAAGTGTCTGTTCATGTCTTCTGCCCATTTTTAGATGTGATTATCTGTTTTGTGTGTATCAAGTTTGAGGAGTTCTTTATAGATCTTAGATATCAGCCCTTTGTCTGTAGTGTCATTTGCGAATATCTTCTCCCATTCTGTGGGTTACCTCTTTGGTTTGTTGACTGCTTCCTTTGCTGTGCAGAAGCTTTTGATAATGATGAAGTACTAAAAGTTTATTTTCTCTTTTTTTTTTTTCCTTTGTCTTTGGGGACATATCTTGCAAGCTGGGGTAGCGATTCTCATATCAGATAAATTAGATTTTAAATCTAATAAATAGTCAGAGATAAAGAAGGACACTATATCATTCTTAAAGGGTCTATCCACCAAGAAGATCTAACAATTGCAAATATTTATGTCCCCAATACGGGAGCAGCCAACTACCTAAGACAACTGTTAATCAAGATAAAGAGTCATATTGATATGAATACATTAAGAATAAGGGATCTTAACATGCCACTCTCAGTAATAGATAGATCCTCCAAGCAGAAAATCAATTTAAAAAAAAAAAAAAGCATTGAGTGACACATTGATCCCGACGGACCTCATAGCTATATATACAGAACATTCCACCCCAAAACTATGGAATACTCATTCTTCTTGAGCGCACATGGAACTTTCTCCAAAATAGACCACATACTGGGTCACAAATCAGTGCTCAACAGATACCAGAAGACTGAGATTATTCCCTGCATATTCTCAGACCACGATACTTTGAAACTAGAACTCAATCACAAGAAAAAGTTTGGAAGGAATTCAAACACTTGGAAGCTAAAGACCACCCTGCTTATTAAGAAAGAAAATTTAATTTTACTATGAAATAAATTTGAACTCTAGCTTCCTAGTACTTTTTTTTTAAGATTTTATTTATTTATTTGACAGGCAGAGATCACAAGTAGGTAGAGAGGCAAGCAGAGAGAGTAGGGGAAGCAGGCTCTCTGCTGAGCAGAGCCTGATGTGAGGCTCGATCCCAGGACCCTGAGATCATGACCTGAGCCAAAGGCAGAAGCTTAACCCACTGAGCCACCCAGGCGCTCCCCTAGTACTTTTTACTTTGAGACCTTAAAGTGAGCACTGAGGGTCATATTAGCTGCAACATTGCTTCCCTTACCTAAGTGATCAATTTCAGTCACATCATTGCCTGTTGGAGATGGCCTTGTACTGCTAAAATATTTTCAGTGGTTGATGATGCCAGAGATTTCTGTTTATAGCACTATGCTTTACTCCCTGTGACTTAAGTTGATCCCTTTGCAATCCTTTGTCAATCCTGACCTATTTTCTTCTTTGCAATCAGTTGAAAGCAAGGTGTTTTCCTCTTACTCAGCTCAAGCTACTGAATGACTCTTGAACATGGAATATGTGAAAAGAGGTAAGACAGCTAAGTATCAACAACCCTAACTAAATATATTAAGATGGTCAGTTTTGTGAGTAAATAACAACATCATACCAGCCTTGCAGCAGTCCATATCAGAAAAAGGTCTTCAAGGGTCTTCAATCCACCCTTCATTGGATAAAGGGTGATCTTTATCCAAAGATGATGACAAATATCTGGCTTAGAAATTGTTCTTGAAACCAAAATTTCATCAACATTGACCAAATTAAAATGATATTTTTTTTTCTTTTTAAGAGCTGGCTCATTTCTTCATAAATTAATGGAGTACTAAATCATAACACTACTGCCTTTGAGGAAAGTATAATTGCATAGTGCTTTGTGATCATTAATTTTATGTGCCACCTTGACGGGGGGCCATAATAGGATGTCCAGATAGCTGCTTAAACATAATTTCTCAGTGTGTCTGTGAGGGTGCTTCTGGAAGAGAATTGGTGAATTGACTAAAGCAGATGGCCTTCCCCAGTGTGGGTAGGCATTATCTAATCCTTGAGAGCCTGCATGGAACAAAAAGTCAGAGGGAGGTTCAATTAGCTTTGTCTACTGAGCTGAGACATTGATCTCTTCCTGCCTTCCTCCTTCCAGGTTCTCACTCAAACTCTACTATCAACTTTCCTGGATCCCCAGTGTATAGAGAGTGGATGAGAGATCATCTTTTCCCCCATAGTGTGTTCTTGGCACCCTGTGAGCCATTGACTGTAAATGTAAGAATGCATTTTGTTCCATTGGTCTATTTGTTCCATTTGTTCCATTTGTTCTGTATTTTGTTCCATTGGTCTATAAATCTGTTTTTATGGAGTACTTCCCTATTTTGATTACTATAGCTTTTTATTAGAGTTTGAAGTCAAGAAGTGTGATACTTCCAGCTTTGTTCTTAGTCAAGATGCTTTGGGTTTTTGAGGTTTTCCATTTTTCCTTAAGAATTTTAGGAACACTTTATAGTTTCTGTGAAAAATGCCATTGGAATATTGACAGGCATAACACTGAATCTGTAGAGGAATTTTTATAGCACAGATTTAACAATATTATACAGAATATTTTCCTGTTCATTGGCCTTTATTGTGCTGAAGTACATTCTTTTCATACTTGATTTTTTTCTTCATGAAAGGATGCTGAATTTTGTAAATACATTTTCCTATTAAGATGACCACTTAAATTTTTTTAAATTTTTATAAACATATAATGTATTATTTGCCCCAGGGGTACAGGTCTGTGAATCGCCAGGTTTACACACTTCACAACACTCACCATAGCACATACCCTCCCAATGTCCATAACCTCACCACCCTCTCCCTACACCCCTCCCCCTGTCCCCCCTCAGTTTGTTTTGTGACATTAAAAGTCTCTTATGGTTTGAAGATGACCATATTTTTAAAAAATCTTTAATATGAAAAAAAGTTTATTTTACCTGATAATGTGGTATATGACAGTTTTGTCTATGTTGAACCATCTTTACATTACAAGGATAAATTGCACTTGGTCATGGTGTATAATCTTTTTAATGTCCTAGTATTTTAGCTAGTGTTTTTTGGGAGACTTTTGCATATGTAACTGTTTTGTTTGTGGGTGGAGGATGAAGCTGGAGTTTCCTGTTCTGCTGTCTTGCTGACTCACAGGCCATTATTATTCAGGAATTTTTTGTGTTAGACTCAGCTATTTGGAAGAGCTCTGCAACTGAACTAAGTTCTAAAGAAATTGAAAAAATGAAGATGACTCAAAATACATTTTGTAGACATTTGGATTGAAAGTGATCTCTTTGACCTCATAGTTGAGGGTACTAAGGGAAACCATAAGGATATTTTAATATGACTCTTACTTTAATAGATATTTCTATGATCATCTCAATAGGTACAAAAAAAAATTCCACAAAATTCAACATCCATTTTTGATAAATCCCAATAAAGTGGATATGTAAGGAATGTATCTCAATGTAATAAATGTCATATATGACAAGCCCACAGCTAATATCATACTCAATGTTGAGAAGCTTTTCCATTAAGATCAGGAATAAGACAAATATATGAATTCTCACCACTTTTATTCAGCAAAGTATTTGAAATCCTAGACAGCACAATTAGGCAAGAAAGTGAATTGGAAAGAAATGTGACTGTTATTATTTACTGATGAAATATTATATAAAGAAAATCCCAATTGGTAAAGTCAATAAAGTTGAAGAATCAATATATAAAAATCTGTATTTTTATATGCTGATAACTATCAGAAAGAAAAATTAAAATCTCATAACCATGTCAAAAGAATTCAAAGCCTTGGGGCACATGTAATGAAGAAAAAGAAAAACTTGTATTTTAAAATCTATAGCATGTTGATGAAAGAAATTAAAGTTACAAATACATGGATAGATATACCATGCTCAAGGATTTTAAGAATTAATATTGTTAAATTGTTTGTTCTACTCAAAGTAATCAACAGACTCAATCCAATTTCTACTACAATTCCAATGACATTCTTTCATAGAAAAATAACAAACAATCCTAAAATATGTATAGAACCATAAAAAACCCCAAATAGCCAAAGCATTGTGAGAAAGACCAACAAAGCTGGAGCTGTTGTGCTCCCTGACTTTACAAAGATAGTGGTTAAAACATATGATACCGCAGATACATCAACCAATGGAACATAACGGAGAGCCCAGAAATAAATGAATTTATTTATAATTTACAAAGAGGAAACCAAGACTGCACAATGGGAAAAGGTCATTCTCTTTAATAAATATTGAGAAAACTGGACAGCCATATACGAAAGAATGAAACTGGACCACTATCTTAAACCATACACAAATATTAACTCTAAATCAATTAAAAACTTGAGCATAAGACCTAAAACCATAAAACCCTTAGAAGAAAATCCAGGTACTAAGTTCTTTGATAGAGGTCTTGTTATTGATTTTTTTTTTTTTAGTTGATTTATTTTCAAGAGAGCATATGCAGGTGAGAGGGGGAAAGGGAAAGAGATAATCTCAAGCAGATATCCCACTGAGTGCAGATCTTAACACAGGGCTGGATCCCAGAACCCTGAAATGATGACAGGAGCCCAAATCAAGATTTGGATACTCAACTCACTGAGCCACCCAGGCACCTGTTTTGTTTTTGTTTTTGTTTTAATCTGACACTGAAAGTAAGAATGTTCAGAACAAAAATAAGTGGAACTACATCAGACTGAAACTTCTGCACAGCAAAGGAAATCATCAACAAAATGAAAAAATAACCTACTGAAGGGGAGAAAATATTTATGAATTATATATCTGGTAAAAGTTAATATTTAAAATATAAAGAATTCCTACAGATCAAGAGTAAACAAAACAATCTGATTAAAAGGCGGTCAGAGGGTCTGAATAGGCACTTTCCCAGAGAAGAGCAACAGATAGCTAACAGGTACATGAAAAGGAGTTCAGCATCACTAGGATAAGGAAATACAAACCAAAATCAAAATGATATGGCTGTTCTAATGGGTATGAGGTGATATTATCAAAATACTAGATTAAATGTTGACAGGATGTAGAACAAAGAGAACCCTGTGCCCTGTTGGTGGGAATGTAAATTGGTATGAGCCAGTAAGGAATGTAGTATGGAGATTTCTCAAATAAGCACTACCATATAATTTGGCAATTCTACTCCTGGATGCCTGAAGAAAAAAAAAATACTAATTTGAAAAGATACATGAACTATGTTTATTGCAGCATTATTTACACACAAAAATATGGAGACAACCTTAAGTATCTGTCAATAGATGACTCGATAAAGGTGATATCACGCGCACACACATAAACACACATATGTAATTATATATAATGGAATATTATGCAGCCATGAAAATGAAATCTTGCCACTTTTAGCAACCTAAATGGACTTTGAAGATTGCTTCAGGAAATAAGTTAGGTAGAAAAAACAGATAGAATGTGATCTCTTTTGTATGTGGAATCTAAAAATATACATATTAAAAAAAATAGACACAGAAAACAGATTGGTGGTTGCCAGTGGGAGATAGTGGAAAGCAGGAGAAATGGTTGAACTGTTTTTTACTGTTTATTTGTTTAAACACATTAAAATTTTAAAAAGCAACCTCAACTTTTTCATTAAGTATTAGAAAGTACAATAAAGTGGTTAGCTCAGTATTTTCAAAGTCCTGCTTTAGAAAAACTTTAGAACAAACTCAAAATATACCAGTATGAAAGGATTTCTATTTTGTTGAAAAATTTAGAGAAAAGCTCTAAAAGTTTTTCAACGTATATGAAGACCTTAGAGGAAACTGTTAAGTTCCTCAGAATTTTCAGGCCTTTACTTTGATTAAAAACACATTTCTTTATCAGCCCACTTATATATGTGGGCCATTGGGAAAAGAGGAGATATGGAAACATAGGAGCTGATTAAATTTTTTAAAATTTTCTTTTAGGACATGGTTAATTTTTAAAAAAATGTATGATGTTCTCTGGGGTACCTAGGTGGCACAATTGGTTAAGTGACTGACTCTTGGTTTCAGCTCAGATCATGATCTCAGGGTTGTGAGATCAAGCCCTGCATTGGGCTCACACTCAGTTCAGAGTCTGCTTAATCCACTCTCTCACTCTCCCTCTGCCCTCTGCTGCTCTCCTGATCAAATCTTGATTTGAAAAAAGAAAAGAAAAATAAAACCTATTTGCAATATTCTCATTCTAAGTTACTAAAGTGGCTTATGAATTTTTTTTAAAAGATTTTTTGAGAGAATGGGGGAGCACACATAAACAGGAGAGAGAGAGAAAATCTCAAGCATCCTCTGTGCTGAGCATAGAGCCCAAAATGGGCTTGATCCCATGACCCTGAGATCATGACCTGAGCTGAAACCAAGAGTTGGAAGCTCAGCCAACTGCGTCACCCAGGCGCCCTGGGCTTATGAAAATTTTGCTGACTTAGGTCCTATATGCAAGGGATACATTTACATGTACTTTTATTTTGGAGCAATGCATTTATCTATAATTATGATATTTTGCATTACAATTCGTTATATGGCCTGTGGATTCACGAGTTAGGACTGTGTTCTGGTATTTATCAAGACTCTCCTGTGGACTTTGTATGAGCTATGAAATTTATTCCTCTAATGCAATCTGTGGAAAAATACAATAAAGTGTTGGGGAGGGGTGTGAGGAAGAAAGGCAGATGGCATGAATGATGTCTCATTTTTCTGACAAAGAATATAACAAGGATGGAAAATGATACACCGTGAATCCGTGGCAGTGACAAAGATTGTAATGAGAATTGGTAGGAACATTGCCGACTGCGTTCTCATTACACTCTGTGGATTGTAATCTTCTCATCCTCCTCAGAGGCTGCACCCATCTTTCACTGACTGATGAGTCTTCCACATAGCTCTGCTTCAATTTGCTTTAAAAATATTTTTGATATAAATGGACCATTAGGAAGAGCAAGGAATAAAAAAAAAAATCTCAAAATTGATGCTGGAGCTTTAATTCTTGTGACTGGTCAAGAAGAGATCTTTTATTTGCTAGTGTAAAAGGATATTAGTTGGCACTTCAATAAAAAGCAGCATTTCAATCAAAAATTGTCTTTACTCTGGGCGGGGAAAGCCTGATGGTTGTGGTGTTTGCAGCACGAGACATAGGTAGGAGGTTGGATGAAATGATAAAGAGAAAAGTTCATATAAAGTAAGTCTCAGGAGTTTGAGTTCTTAAAAGTGCATTATGATATCTTATTTTAATAACAGTATTTAACATTATCTGGTGATACTTTAAAACTTTAAATGCAGTTACAAATTTGTGAGAATTTTAACTATGGGCTTATGTAGCAATATGTACCATCAGCTACTCTTAGAATGAACTGAACATGGTAAAGCTATTGTCTACAAAGATATGTGACAGTTTTATTACTGACTCCTAACAAACTTTAAAGTTATCTACAATAGCAATAAAACCATAAAACACCTAAAAAGAAATGACAAACTCTATAAAAATAGTTATAAACTGTCACTGAATACAAAACAAGGCTCAAAAAATGAAATATACTGTATTTTTAGCTGAAAATTCTGATTAATTTGATATGGAAATACATGACAATTCTATCTTACATGGTTGAATAATTGCTGTAAATTAGCTAATAAAATCTTAGAAGTCATTTATTATACTATATAAGAAATTATACACTCAAACTATGACTAAAATGAATTCATATCTAGTATGGAAATAAACAGACTTAATTAGATCTAGATACAGGTTGTGGATATATCAATGTTATATCATAAAATTGTGCACTTCAAAGCTGGAGACAAACAAAAAAAATTCAATAAATTGCTTTAATTCAATTTTGTATCATAGTGACTCAAAATCATATTTTAAATTTAAATATTTCAGATATAGGCTCAGTCTCTGTAAGTTCTAAATTTATGAATGAACTAATATAAAATGTAGAAGTAGATGCTTTATAATCCTGAGATAGGATATTAAGGTTGAAATTTCTATATGGTATAGGGTGGCAAATGTAGGGAAAACAAATTATATGACTCATTTTATCACTTACAGATTTGTCAGAATCTTAAAAGATAATTTGGTTGGTGAGATCCATGGAAATAGGAAAAGTGCTTACAGGGGAATTTCAAACTCATTTTTGGAGTATAAATCAACAATATCTACCAATACTTAATATTTTCAATTTTCGACCCAGCGATATTATTTGAAGGAATCTTTTTTCTTTAAAGATTTTGTTTATTTATTAGAGAGAAATCACAAGCAGGGAGGGGAAGGGTAGGAGAGAGAAGCAGCAAGGTAGGAGAGAGAAGCTCCTCGCTCAGCAAGGAGCCCAAGGACTGGATCCCAGGAGCCTGGGATCATGACTTGAGTCAAAGGCAGCTGTTTCACTGAGTGAGCCAACCAGGTGTTCCTGTAGGAATATTTCTTAATGGGTATATTATCACAGAGCATTCAGATGAAGAATGGGGAGGTTCATGGTAAGCGATACCAGGAAGCAATTTTAAAGCAGAAGAGTAAATGTTTGAGCACTGACATTTTGAAAATTCTAAAATACATTCCCAAGTGAGTAGGAGAAAGTTAAAAAGTTATAGACCATGTATAAAAAATTAACCCACTATTGTGAAATATGTAGTCAAATATACAACTGCTATATAAACAATGAACATATTTTATATACTATTTTGGGGATCAAGTATTTTAGAACTTAAAATTTAAAATATGTAAAGTAATATACATACTATTTATATATTGATACCTTGGGTCTCATCTCATCATGCTACATCCCAGCTTAAAGTTCTTTGATTCTTTTTTCTAGTTTTTCTTTGTTTTACCATTTGCTTATAAGATAGATTCCAAATCTTTTTAACTTGCAAGACCTTTCATCTTTCACCAAGGCTAGATTTGTTTCTGTTACTGTCAATTATTATCTCATGATCCTTCAGCATGGGACTATTCTGTTGGATAAACACATCACAGAAATTCATCCTCCAGGACTCTGCTCATGTTATTTCCTCTGCCTAGATTTACTTCTGCCTTACCTTCAGAAATCCTCAGAACCAGGGTCATTTTTAATGTCATTACTGCTTTTGAACCTTTTTCTAAGATCACTAAGGAATAACAGAATCTTTGGGTAAAGTATCAATGCCTTGGATTCTACATTTGTAAAAAGGGAGTGATGTATAAGACTATCTGTAAAAGACTTCTAGTTTCTGACACATGGCAGGCACTCAATAAATGTTAGCTATTACCATCTCTTTTTATTTACACTCTTATAATTAGATATTTTCATAGTGGAAATTATTACCTTATGTCTTATTTATGTCTTTTATTGTAACATAAACCTATTTTGTGACTAATACACATCCTTATTTATTATTTGCCTTTAGTAAATGTTGAATGAATAAACAATAACAAATAAACAAGTAACTTGAATATTCATGTTGAAAAAATTCAGATGAGATCATTGTAAATAATAAAAATTAAAAATCTGTATTTAAATAAGGTACTAGAGGAAAATCCAAGAAATGCATTTCTTCTTGGGAAAAGTAAATAGTTGATTAATTTGTTATTGTTGAGCTACTTTAGAGTAGAAATCAACTTTTTTTTTTTTTAATGCCAGGCCAGTCCCTGTGTAGTAGTAGTTATAGTCATCTTTGTCATCTCTCAAGCATATATCCTGATCAGGTTCCTGGTCTTTCAATAAAAGATATAAAACATACTCCTTCCTAACCTGACAGTGAAAGCATATTACCCTGAATCTGACAAATAATATAAAATACCTACTCAATTAATATTGGATATAATCTCAAACTTATGCATCACACTTAAGAGTAAAAGGTAGTAACTGAGTTATAGCATATTGTCAGGGGTTATGCAGTCAGTTCTTTTATTTTTTATTTTTAATTTTTTTTATTAGAGAGATAGAGAGAGACCACAAGGAGGCTGAGCAGCAGGCAGAGGAAGAGGGAGAAGCAGGCTCTCTGCTGAGCAGGGATCTTGATGTGGGGCTCGATCCCAGGACTCTGGGATCACGACCTGAGCTGAAGGCAGCCGCTTAACCAACTGAGCCACCCAGGTGCCCCGCAGTCAGTTCTTTAATTCAACATATACTTGGATTTGTTCTGACCGTCACATAGCTGTAGGAATGGATCCTAATCCTTTATTCTCGGATCTTTACTCCTCTGTGTTCCCCCAGAATATGATTGCTTTTAATAAGTTGCACTTTGGTATAATGTATCAGCTTACACTGAGGTATGATGAAAGCAGCAGCCCCATGTCTTGTCTTACTGTAGTCACTATGAAGATCTTTTTTAAGGTTATTCATTATATTAACTATATATTGTCTTTTGAGATCGCAAGGGAGTAATTTCTTAGTACCCTGGGCCTGGGAATAGTCATGCTTCCCTTAAGTAACTAACATATTTGTAATTTTGTAAATAGTCTAAATTAGAGTGTATCTGCCTTTATTAGTTACAATAAGCTTGGTGCCAAATTATTGATCCTTATGAAAGATTTAAAAAATACTTTGCTACTAAACCTTACTTGATATTTTAACATATTTGCTATAGTTATTATATCCTTTAACATATTTGCTTATTATGGGTATTTGAGGGGAGTTGAATCATTTTGGAGGCCACATTTATACACTTAATATTTCCATGTTAATCTATATATTATATATTTACATTTTAGCATTCATTACATTTTGGTAGGTATCATACCTCTCGAGAAGGTAATGGACTTGGAATTTTAGAGAAAGTCAGTGTCTGTATCATCAAAATCCACTTAGCAAAACAAATTGGTATCATAAGTTACAATCTTACATTTCTAACAAGAATTCTTCCATTACTTGCTTCATTTTCTCTCTAAAAAGGAAATTTAAAGTTAATGACCAATCATTCCTTAATATAAAATGGAATACTGAAAACCCTGTCATAAATGTTGTAAATTCTACTTTTTATATGTAATACCTATGTCCTTGTTAAACTAAGAATCTTATTGGATAGATTCATATTTTATATCTTCTATAACACATTTCACAGTGCCATATGGAATATTGATACTTATCTGGACTGAAGTTTCTAATAAACATTCTTGATATCCCAAGTTCACAAAATGGCCAAGCCAATTTGATGAGAGCTAATGGACGGCATATTCTTTTTCTTCTTCCTTCCTCCCCTCCACTCTCTCCTCCCTTCTTTCCTTCATTACTTGGTCACCCTTGGAGGATCCAGTGTTTTTTGACTGAAACAGATTATCATTTCTGGAAGTTTCTTAACAGAACACAAATTTGTTTACATACGGTAGCTGAACTTTAAGATGATAAAAACTTAAATGTTAACACATTTTAGGGGGAATTATGGGTAAGTTTAAGCTGTGTTTAGAAAAGGAAAAAAAAATAGAGAAAAACAACAAGACCCCATTTGGCATATAAACTAATAAGTATGTAAAACAAGGTTACCCAGATTTCCAGTGATGTTCTCTTCCCAGTTTCTATCCTTCTTGAACTTTCCGGTGAATTCCTATATCTGCTCCATCTATTATGACTTGTTTATGGGAAGGCTACTAAGGACCTAAATGAAGTGAAGCCATTCAGAAAATACTGTTGAGGGTCCTCTGGGGCAGGTCTTTTTAGAACTAAACTCTCAGTTCATTTATGAATGACAACA
The DNA here is from genome assembly GCF_030435805.1 of Mustela lutreola. NCBI lineage: Eukaryota > Metazoa > Chordata > Mammalia > Carnivora > Mustelidae > Mustela > Mustela lutreola. Next base: position 13,963,109 of record NC_081290.1, read on the forward strand.
TGAACCTATGTGCAAAGAATGGAATGAAATAGGTTACTTTTGATCCAGTCTTTTATTTAAAACAAGTCCATTAGATGAAATAAGTCATATTAATGTTAATTTGAGTAGCCTAATTATTGCTTGAAACACAAAAGAAAGGGGGAATGGTATTTTTTAATTTATTTCCACTTGATGAAGCATTGAGTTGATATAACATGATTGTTAAGGTACTAATAAGTACCTCTATACCATGGATTTTTTGGGAAAAATGTTGCTCAGTGAGGTTTGACTCACCTTATCTGCAGGAGTAGCTAAACATTCAAAGTATCCAAAAGGGCTTAAGTATCAATAATTAAGTCAAGAAATACAAGAAACAAATAGTCTTATCAGCTTCACTAGGGCTAGATTTAGGATTTAAAAAGTTTGAACTTCAGTACTGGCTGTGGTTTCATTTCTTGTTTTCTCTGGAACAAAAGCATTTAGTCCAGTACTCCTGTGATAAGAATTTGATATACTAAATGAATGCAGTAACTCCATTCACACTGGTGGCACACAAGGTAAAGAATTGATTTTATTTATTGGCAAAAGCAAAGTCACTCTTGCATGAAGAGTAGACAGAGATTTTCAAGAAGTACCTTTTGGTTTTAACTTCCTCCTTTGCTTTTAGCCACTGGCTGGCAAGCCGATGACTCACTGATAAAGGATAAAAATTGAGTTGGGGGAAGTCATGGATTTACTCTTAAAGAAACTAATTCAACTTCATTAACATTTTTGTTTAAAGAGTCAGAATAGTGAATCTTGGAGCTGTGATTAAATGAGGGAAAATGATTATTGATTTCATTGCATTCAGAAACTGCAAACACACTTCAAAAAGCTGTAGTCTATTGTCTTTTGTATGGTCCCATCACCACCTCAGCTTTGCATGGCTAATTTGTATCTGAAATTATTTTATTGCCCAGAATAGAACAGCCCAGAGAAATCTTTCATAGAAAAACTGCCAATGAAGTTCCCCAGAGACCTTTAAACCTGTGAAGTAAGTAAGTATAACATAGGGAAATATACTGATGTTATTCAGGGTGTGTAGTTCTTAATGACCTACATATAATTTTATAGTAAGATTAACTATGAACAGACTCAAATTATGAAAACAATATTTTAAGTCTTTTCCAGAAAAACCCATAAGATATGCACATAAATGTATTTTATATTTATATACAAAGGCAATTTCAACATTCCTGCTTGCACTTCTATAAGGTTTATGGAATTTGATTGTACATTTTTGATCATATTGTAACAAACTGCTACAAAACAAAGTTTTGAAACACATTTATTCTGTAATTTTGGAATTAGTATGGTGCATATTCAGAGTAAAATATAAGAAATGATATTAAAACTCATAATTGGAAGTCAAGTATATATATATATATACATATAATCAAGCAAGATGTTTAATATTTTGTTAGAAAATAAGTTTCATTTAGAGTGTTAATGAGTGAAGAAGTTTATTAAACAGGAAAAAACCTATAAATGTAAAAATTCATATGCTGTTTGACATAAGATTTATCTACACACATAGGTGGGCCTTATTGTTTTTAGAGAAGGCTTCCTGATCATTAAAAATTTTACACACACACACACACACACACACACACACACACACACACAGTTCATGAAAGAAGTACTGGCATAACAACACCTGGGTTTAAGGACTGACTTTACCACTTACTGGCTTTTTGACTTTGGGCAAGTTATAAAGCACTTTGGGACCTTACTTTACTCATGTGCAATACGTGAATGGTAATATCTTTCTAATGTTAATTTCTTTATTTTTAGAATCAAAATAGAACGTAAATACCTGAACTTTGTCAGCCTTTATCATTATTGTTATTCCAATTTTTCTTAGGGTGTTTAAAAAATCAAAGAATTATTGACATTTTTGGTTTTTCCTTGAGTGTTCTTTACCATGTTGATTATCACTTTTCCTGCTTTTTAAACATTATTTAAAGGCTCTAAGTAGTTTGTTCACTGATTTATTAATCTAAGAAATACTTACCAAATGCCTAATGTGTATGGTGAGGATGGCTTAGTCTGGGGGTTTGCAACAGAAGTACAGAAAAGTAGATGGATTAAAAGTACTCACTTGGAAGTAGGATAGATAGGACTTGTTTGATTGTAGGGTGTGGAAAAGGAAGAACTAAAAAATGCCTCTAGTCCCGGAGTGTCCTTTAGCTGTAATTTTACTGAATGTTACCTTTTTATACAGTTAAAATGTGGCTCAGTGGGTTGAGCCGCTGCCTTCGGCTCGGGTCATGATCTCAGGGTCCTGGGATCGAGTCCCGCATCGGGCTCTCTGCTCAGCGGGGAGCCTGCTTCCTCCTCTCTCTCTCTGCCTGCCTCTCTGCCTACTTGTGATTTCTCTCTGTCAAATAAATAAATAAAATCTTTAAAAAAAAAAAAAAAAAAAAAAAAAAAAAAAAAGTATATGTAACAGTTTATATATGTTAAAAGTGGAATAGCTACATAAGTACCATATTATTGTTGATATAAATGAACATCCACTGAGATGTATGTTGTTCCCTTACTTTAGCTTCTTTAAAGATTCTGTAAAAAGAAAATCATTCATGTAACAGATTCTGCCATTATGATATCATTGACTATATGTTCCTTATACTGTCATTCTCAATGGGACCTCTGGAGCTTGAGTAAACATGGGTGGTAGAGCCTGTCTTGGGTGGGGGGGAATGGCTGAATGGGGAAAAGAATGGGTGACCATACTCTGTTCTCATCTGTGCTACCAAACCGGAGGAGAAATGCAAAGTGTGGCACTTGCCAGTCTCTCCCTACTCTCAAGAACATTTCTGCAGCTTCCTTGTAATTTGGCAGATGCTTCAAGGCTATTTCTTTGAAGTTTTAGTTTCCCCTTTAAATCGTGTGTGTGTGTGTGTGTGTGTGTGTGTGTGCGCGTGTGTGTGTGTGTGTGTGTGTGTGTGTGTGTGTGCGTGCGCTTTTCCCTGTGCCTCAGAGTAAATGAGTCTACTCCCAGTGCCTCAATACTACCCCTCCCCACTCCAGTTTTGCAGCATCAGGGGTAGGGTTCCCATGGTTTCTGTGTCTCCATTTCTCCTGTCTTTTTCTTTATCCTTGGCTGTGCAGAGTTTGTTCAGTCAGCCTTCTGTCCTTCTTCAAGAGGAATTGTGCTATTTATAAGTGTAGATTTGGTGTGTCCATGGAGGAGGTTAAGTTCAGGGTCTTCCTTTGTTTGGCATCTTTGACCTTTCCTCTTCTATAATGTTGTGTTTTAAAATTTTCAGACTATATTGCCTTCAGACTCTTCTCAAAATGGTGTCCTATTTTGATCCTTAAGAATTTGTAGAAGTTTGGGGATGCCAGGGTGGCTCAATTGGTTAAGTGTCTGACTCTTGATCTCAGCTCTGATCTTGATCTCAGTGTTGTGAGTTCAAACTCTGTGTTAGTATCCATGCAGGGCATGGAGCCTACTTAAAAAAAGAGAGAGAGAGAGAGAGAGAGAGAGAATGAGAATTTGTAGAAGTTTTTATTTTTGCTTAGGAAACCATGGTGGGAAGAATAGTAACAGACATGGTTGGTGCTTCAGATCAGGAGTGTTTTCAGGAGCAATTAAGGTATTTAACTTACTTCAGTAGGTTTATAAACACTATGTGCTCCTAAATACTTGAAAACTGTAAAGGTTAAAAAAAAAAATCTGGCATCATTTCAGAAAAGTGCATGCTTCCACTCACAATCCCCTTGTCAGTTGAATAGCACTCAAAGTATTCAAAATTATAGCTATTACAGAAGAAATTGCAAGTTAAATACAGGGAAGTATATGAACTATATTTATCACCAACACAGTGCTAAACACTATCCATCTAAGTAAGACACTATGAGCAAAAGTCATAGAAACTATGTAACACCTGTGTCTTATTTGGTATTTCTCTCAACTTTTATATCATGATCATAACATTAATCTCTTAAGTGAATAGAGTCCTCTCCCTGCTCCCAGATTGCTGGGTACCTACTAAACACCTATTAGTCTCTATCACCAGAGTTTTGCTGAATGAATATAATACACAGTATTGTATGGTGATTCAAGATTGGTTTGTTTGTATTAACTGACATTCTTTGCACTCTTTTTTTTTCTCCAAATATTTTATACAGATTGAAATTAGATCCTAATCTTTGGATTTACTGATTATCACACAATTGGACACTACCTTTTATCTTGGATAGGGAATACCTGTCTTTATCCAAAACTTTAATAGTGGCAAGAGAAATGAGGATGACATGGATAATTATGATTTACAAAAACATTAAGAATTCTCAAACTCTTGCAAACAATATTTTAAATTCTTTTTTCATCAGTGTTTCACAAGATCTGTCAAAAAAGTAAACCATTTTGTTGATTGACCTTCAACTTCATTTTTGTTGTAGACAAACATTATCAGGAAATGACTTGAAGATGTAATTGCAAAGTGAAGAATAAATTGGTCCTCATTATGCATGAATTGGAAAATTGGTCCTGTATTCCCAGGGAATTCACTGAAACTTAGGCAGTTAGTGATCAATAACAACCATGCATACAAACGTACATGGTTCCAGGAAACTAGCAAACCAGACAACATAGAAACTTGCCTCTTCCACTAATCCACAGGCAGCTTGTTTCTAATTCTTCTTATACATATTATGCCATATTAAGAATTTCTCTGGATAGTAAATTCTACAAATACTAAAATCCTATTTTGCTTAGCAGTACATTCTTACCAGTAACAACATGATTGGCACAGCATAAATATCTTCTTTAATATATTCCAATCCATAACTATAGCTTTATCATCTATTAGATGAGTACTGTAACTTGTTTAACACTGTAGCATGGAATTATCACTTTAAAAGTATATCCTTACCTTTATCACTTTATGGTAGAGCCTAACCATTGAATTCCTATTGATCCACTACAAAATGGACTGGTTCAGTGTAAATTCATAGACACTAGTGTATTTTCTTATGAAAACTTGTACACGGAGTTTAAACTCTAAGTCTCTTTTTTTTTCTTTGTAATTTTTTAAGAAGGTAATCATAATTTTATTTCTATAATTAACTATATTAGGAATTAAATAGGCTTTATCTTGCAGAACTTTCCATTTTAAAATGGCCGGTACATTTTAAGCTCTAAATGTCGTTAACAATAGTGTTTTAGAATAAAAACATATCTGGTTCTTAATTTTAGGATTCTGAATACTGAAGTACTTTAAACTCACCTCAAAATGCACTTCTTTGGATTCTTGCTGGCTGCAGAACATACTGTCATAAATAATGTGCTCAAGAGACAAAGAATAGACCATAATATGACATTTTAGTCACAGAGAGGGAGGAGCGAAAAGGTAACTGCCACAGTGCAACATTTGCATCTGCTTTTTCTAATGTGATTCAAGGAATTAAATACCTCAAGTTTTAACATTCTTGATAAGATTCCTTACACCACTTCTCATAATCCAAAACTATCTTCAGGAAAAGTCACCTTAAGTGTTGTTACCAATACTCTACAAATTGCTGTGTGTGGAAAATTGTGTAGAAGACTGTTGAATGAGTTTTCTGCTGTTGAGACACTTGTAACTGTGTACTTTACACATCACTACTGACCTAGTTAAAGTAAAAATGAGCCTTGGCTTCAATATCTTCTGAAAAGAAACTTTAAGCATGTTTTCCTTAGGGATAGGTTATGTGAGGCTAAATTTTAATCTTGACTTAGGAAACAGAAACTTTCAATTACGGGAATACCTGATTCTATTAATCCTCAGCATACAAAAGATTGAATCTATATTACAATAGAAAATGTCATGTCATTTTTGACTAAACATCATAAGAGATGAAGGTGGTAAAAGTGCTGTTTTAAAGAATATTTGTAGGAAACTTTCAGCCAATTAAATTTCACAGGGAGGAGATATATAGAAATGTAAATTAATACAAGAAATGTTCAGGGGTACATTTAGCAGTTAACCTTTCTCTTCTGGTGTACCATACTTAGAACATTCTCTATCAAAAATATTAAAAACCTGGGATGCCTGGGGGTTAAGCCTCTGTCTTTGGCCCAGGTCCTAATCTCAGGGTCCTGGGATCCAGCCCCACATTGGACTCTCTGCTCAGTGGGGAGCCTGTTTCTTCCTCTCTCTCTGCCTGCCTTTCTGCCTACTTGTCATCTCTCTCTGTCTAATAAATAAGTAAAATCTTTAAAAAAATATTAAAAATGGTCTTTTTAGAGTTTCACCCTTCCTATAGTCATAATCTTACTAACTGATCCTGTTTATGGTACTGGTCCCACAATATTAAATAATTGTGAAATGTATACTTTTTAAACTGGAATATACTAATTTAATTATATTTTTCATATTTGAGCTATTATAAGGACATTAAATTGGAGATTTCAACATGATTTATATTAACATCCTAAATCTTAGTAATGCTTAACAGTTCACCTTTAATTTAAATTACATTGACAAGGACTGGGCAATTTAATAAGTTTTCCTTGTAGAAATTGAAGGAGGATACATAAAAATCCAGTGATAACTCAGAAGGTAGATTCAATTAAGATAGTATAAAAGAGACCATTGAGATCTAAACCAAATGGAAACAGTATTTGTTGTTTGATAATTTGCACTTAGATCTCAGTTTCAAGAGTTATGAAATTCAATCTGGTCTCTAATTGTGACTTTTAGTGGTAGGTAATTTCATTGGCCTGTTTTTACATCTCTCAGATTCTTAATCTAACATCATTTTTCAGCTATTTTTCATTAAATTGATTTGAGAAAGCACAAAGGTATTTTAAATGACTGTTTATAATATTTATAATACTTTATAAACATGTTTTTGTAATTTACATTTTAATATTATCTATAATTCATTTAAAAGTACTGAAACAACTCCATATAATAAAGAGCTAAGAAATAGTCTAATTTCCTTCTGCCAATGTTCAATTCTGTGCTCTATATGTTTAAATCCATACCAAGCAAAACACTAACTTTTGAAAATATTTTCTTTCTCAAAACTTTCTCAGAGAAGTGAAATAGCATTGACAGTGAAGTATTCAGAGTTCAAAAAGAAATTTCCTAGAGTTACAGGCTATGTAGGGAACGAATAGATTGAAAGATGAGATTTCAAATATGCCTCAGTTATTTACAATGAGTTTATTGTAATGAATTTCTCTTAGACTATTTCCTTTAATTTCAAAGATATTGAATAAAATTATTTTTAGTGCAATTAATAACATCTAGTACTTTTGTCAAGGTATCCAGAGTTGTACCATGTGGTGTAGAATGTTTCTGTCACCCAAATACTGTTCTAATTTTCCTTTAAAATTTTTTTAATTTTTATTCTCAAACACAGATCTGACTTCTTTAACTACAGATTAGTTTTCTTGTTCTAAAACTCTATAAATGCATATTATGTATTTTTTTAAACCTCATTTCTTTTGCTTAGAGTATGTTTGCATGTTGTAGAGTTGGTCTATACTTCTATTACATTGTATGAATATACAAAATATGTTTATTAATTCATCAGTTGATCTTTGGGGTGTTTCTAGTTTGGGGCTGATATAAATATACTTATTTAAAAGTCAAAAAAAGAAAAAAGATTTTTCTGTTAAAATAATTCTCCAAAGGGACGCCTGGGTGGCTCAGTGGGTTAAAGCCTCATCTTCGGCTCAGGTCATGATCCCAGCGTTCTGGGATCGAGCCCCGGCATTAGGCTCTCTGCTCAGCGGGAAGCCTGCTTCCTCTTCTCTCTCTGCCGACTTGTGATCTCTGTCAGGTAAATAAATAAAATCTTTAAAAAAAAATCCTCCAAAGTTATTAACTAGTACTAAACTTGGTAGACTTCTAGCTATACTTTTAAAGTTCTATATTTTCTAGAATTTACTCTATCCTGTTTTTAGATTTATCAATATTTCATCATTTTGTCAGTTTCCTTCTCTAGCAGCTAATTTTTCAATTCTAATTTGACATTTTGTTAATTTTCCCCATACATTCAAGAATTCATCAACTTAGTAGTATGTGGAAGATAGAGTTCACTGCCTAAAATGGGTTGTAAGGGGGCTCCTCTGAGTAAAGAGCTTACTTTAACATCAGTTTGGGGGGCTGAGAAGACACAGGTACTTGTGTCTTGATAGAAAAAGTAGCTACAGAGGGACTCTTTACATAAGAGAGATGTTTTAATGTTCTCTTTAATGGTACTGTTAAAATTCGATAATTCAAGTTGAATGAACTCATGTGCTAAACCATTGGTTCAGTAATCCTAGGGGATCTCCAAAACCATTTCAGTGGGTCTAAACTATACTAATAGTTACTGTATTCTTCACAGCCACACACACACTTATAGGGGGAAAAAAGAAGCCAATTCTCTTAAAATTCTTGGTGAAGTACTAAAATTTTTACTAAGTCTCAACCCTTATTAATATTTCTTATAAAAAAGAATCAAAGATTCTACATTATGAAATGGGAAAAACAGAATGCATTTTGCTGAAAAGCAAAGTATAAGGTTTGCCTGGAAGAAAAGTACATTCTTTAATTTGCAAGCTTAATGAGCCACTAGCCTGGCAATTAATCTTTTTTTTTTTTTTTTTTTTTTTTTGGGTAAAGATTTTATTCATTCAAGACAGATGGGGGGAGTGCGGAGAGAAGGAACAGGAGGAGGGGGAGAGGGAGAGAGAGAAGCAGACTCCATGCTGAGCTGGGAATGTGATGTGGGGCTCAATCCCAGGACCCAATCATGACCTGAGCTGAAGGCAGACTCAACCATCTGAGACACCAAGGTACTCCCTGGGAATTAATCTTTAAGAAATTCTCACTTGCATATTTTTGTGTACTACCAAAAACTTCCACAGACACCTGGAATTTAGTATCTGTATGGATCTTCATATTCTTCAACAAGAAACTCAGCAGATGAAATGCTGAAGCAGACAGGAGGAGTTAACCATCTTATGCTATAAATTAAAGAGATTTAGTCTTCCTACTAAGTTATTTTGTTTGAGAGAATATTCCTTTTTACACAAATTTATGTTAATATGTAATGGGTTTATTTTTGTTTAAAATGAGTAAATTTTTTTTTTTTTTTAGAGTTCTTAATTTAAATCTAATTGAGTGAATACTAATAGCAATAAACCACAAACAAAAACTCTTCTGGGTTCTGAATATTTTAAGCATATGAAGGTACCCTAATTATATCTTCTTCAATTTGAATCAACAAACTATTTTTTTTTTTACTTTTTTTTACTTTGCCAGAGTATGTACACAATAAAGGTTTCTTGAAATACTGTAATTATTATAATTTTGTCTCACTCTTCCATGAAGGTCTTATAGTAATTTCCAAAGATAATAATTTACATTAAATGTAGTAGGAAGTTTGTTGAGACTAAGAAAACCAGATCACAGAAATATGAAATGATTTATCACTACAGTTTAGGCAAAGTTTAAAACACACAATTTTTATCTCTAAGTACAAATAGTATATCCGAATTACTACTCTATAGTAAATAGTTATATGTAGCTGCAAATGCAAAGATGGTAGTGATGTAGCCACAGTGCAAAGTATGCTGGCGACCACCAGATACGGGATGAGGTAAGGAGGGGGCCGGGGGGTTATGAAGCCCTGCCGACACCTTGATTTCCATCCAGTGAAACTATTAGACTCTGGGCATCAGAACTGTAAGAGAATAAATTGTGTTTTAAGCCCCAAAGTTTGATAATTGCTTATAGCAGCCATAGGAAACTAATACAAATAAGGATAAATAAAACTCTATATAACCTACCAAGTGCTGACATAGTGGTTAAAAGTGCTTCATCAAATACACTTTCCATTTGTTTGTAACCTCTTCAATTTCTTTCAGCAATATCTTATAGTTTGCAGAGTATAAATCTTTCACATCCTTAGTTAAATTTCTTGTGTATTTTATTCTTCTTGATGCGATTGTTAATTTTTCTTTCTGATACCTTGTTAGTGTATAGAAAAGCAACATAATTCTATAAGTTCACTTATTCTAATAGTTTTGTGGGGGAGTATTTTTTAGGGTTTTCTATATATAGTAATATGTCACCGGTAAATATTGACAGTCTTCTTTTCTACCAACTTGCATCTTTCATGTTTGATTGCTGCAGCTAGTACTTCTAGTAACCTTGAACAAAAGTGTTGAGTGGACAATTTTACCTTCTTGATCATAGAGGACAAGTTTTTCAGCTGTCACTATTGAGTATAATATTAATTGTAGGGTTTTCACATATAGCCTTTACTATGTTGAGATATGTTCCCTGTAAACCCACTTTGTTAACCGTTTTTATCATGAATGGATGTTGAAGTTTGTCAAGTTGCTTTTTTGCATCTTTTGAAATTATCATATGTTTGTTATCCTTCATTTTGTTAATGTGCTATATCACATTGATTTGTGGATATTGAACCAACCTTACCTCCTGGAAATAAATCCCATTTGACCATGGTGAATGATCCTTTTAATGTCTTGTTGAATGCAGTTTGACAGCATTTTGTTGAAGATTTTTGCATCGATATTTATCAAGGGTATAGGCCTGTAATTCTTTTGTACAGCCTCTGTCTGCTTTTGATATCAGGGTAATATCTAGCCCCATAGAATGAATCTGAAGAATTTTTTTTCTCCTCTGGTTTTGTTTTTGTGTTTGAGTTTTGGTTTTGGGGTTTGTTTTAATTTGTTTTTGTTTTGTTTTTGCTTTATTTTGTTTTGTTTTGGAGTAGTGTGAGAAGGATAGGTATTAACTCTTTAAATGTTTGGTAGCATTTACCCGTGAACCCATCTGGTCCTGGATTTTTGTTTTTTGGGGGAGGTTTTTTGTTTTTTTCTTTTTTTAATTACCCATTCAATTCCTGATTTAGTCTTAGAAGATTATGTTTCTGGGAATTTATTTTTTCTAGACTCCACAATTTGTTGACAAAAATTTTCTGGTAGTTTCCTACAATTCTTTGTATTTTTGTGGTGTCAGTTGTTTTTCATTTCTGATTTTATTTGGGTTTTCTCTTTTCCTTGATGATCCTGGCTAAAGATTTACCAATTTTATCTTTGCAATGAAACAGTTCTTGTTTTCATTGACTTTTATTTTTTAACTTTTATTTCAGTGATTTCCACTATGATCTTTATTGCCTTTCTTCTAACTTTGGGCTGTGTTCTTTCTTTCTGTTCCTTTATATAGAAAGTTACATTATTTAGTATTTTCCTAGTTTTTTGAGGTAGGCCTGTATCACTATAAACTTTCCTCTAAGAATTGCTTCTACTGTGTCCCAAAGATTTTGAAGTGCTGTGTTCCTGTTTTCATTATTTTCCTTTTTTTTTTTTCATTTTCTCTTTAATTTCTTTGACCCATTGGTTGTTTAGTAGCATGTTATTTAGCCAACATATATTTGTAGTCTCTCCAGATTTTTTCTTATGGTTTACTTATAGTTTCATAGCATTGTGGTCAGAAAATAAGCATGCTATGACTTCAGTCTTCTTGAATTTGTTGAGGCTCTTTGTGGCCTAATATGTGATCTATTCTGGAGAATGTCCCATGTGCAATTGAAAAGAATATGTATTCTGCTCTTTTAATATGGAATGTTCTGAATATATCTGTTAAACCTATCTGGTCCAGTGTATCATTCAAACCATTGTTTCCTTGTTTATATTTTATTTAGATAATCTGTCCACTGATGTAAGTGGAAAGTGTTAATGTATCCTACTATAAATGTGTTATTATCAATTAGTTCTTTTATGTTTGTTATTAAGTGTTCTATGAATTTGAGTGCTTCTATGTTGGGTGCATGAATATTTACAGTTTTGTTATGTCTTATTGGATTGTCCCCTTTATTATTATATAATAATAATATATTATTTTTATACAAAGATATATTTGTATCTTGTTTCAGTCTTTGTTTTAAAATCTATTTTTTTCTGTAATTGCTATTTTCTGTAAATTGCTATTATGGTTTTCTCCTGATATCTATTTGTGTATATTTCTCCATCCTCTCACTTTCAATCTTTCAGATATGTTTAGGTTTAAAATGAATTTCATGTGAGTGGCATATAGACTGTTTTCATTTTGTTTTGCTTTTTTTTTTAATCCATTCTCTCACCCTATATCTTTTGATCAGAGCATTTAGTCCACAAACAATCAAAGTAATTATTGGTAGTCATGTATTTATTGTCATTCTATTTGTTTTGTGGTTGTTTCTGAAGAATTTGTCTGACCCTTTCTCTTTAATGGTTTGCTGATTTTCTTTAGTGTTATATTTGGATTTCTTTCTCTGGGTTCTTTACATATTAGTTACTTTTGATATATAGTTACCGTTTGATTTGTATACAAACTCTTCTGCAATTAGAAATCTATGTTAAATTGATGGTCATCTAAGTTTGAACCCATTCTTATGCCTCTCTTCCCCACATTTTAGATATACATTATTATATTTTATATCCTTTTATCTTATGAGTTTCTTGACTTATTTTTTTCAAAGGTTTTATTCATTTGAGAGAAGTGGTGAGAAAGAACAGAGGGAGAGTAAGAGGGAGACAGATACTCCCCTGCTGAACAGAGAGCCTGATGACCTGAGTTGAAATCAACAGTCAGATGCTTTACCAACTGAACCACCCAGGCTCCCCTGCTTGATTTATTTTTTACAGAAATATTCTTTTTTTTTTTTTTTTTTTTTTTTTACTGCTTTTGTGTTTCCTACCTTCGTACTGTCACTTTTGGTGTCTCCTTTTCACTCAGATTCCTCTTCAATATTTCTTGTACAGTTAGTTTAGTGGTCATGAACTCCTTTAGTTTTTGTTTGCCTGGGAAACTCCATCACTGTTTCTATTCAGAATGTTAGCCTTGGTGGATAGAGTATTCTTGGCCTCAGATTTTTCCCATTCAGCACTTTGACTATATCATGCCACTACCTTCCAGCTTGAAGAATTTCTGCTGAAAAACCTGCCAGCCTTAGCAATTTTTCCTTGTAAGTTACTGTCATCCTTTGTCTTGCTGCTTTAAAAGTTTTCTTCCTCTCTGATGACTTCCCATTTATTTTTCCCTCCATTCCCTAACAGTCCTCTGCTCTTTTTCTTATATTCCACATATGGGTGAAACCATATGATGACTGTCTTGCTCTGATTGACTTTATTCACTCAGCATAATACCCTCCCATCCACATTAATGTAAATGATAGGTAGTCAAACCTTCTGATGGCTGAGAGACTCTTACCTATAGGAAACAAAGTGAGGGTTGCTGAAGAGGAGATGGGTGGAAGGATGGGGTAATTGTGTGATGGATGGTAAGGAGGGCATATGATATGATGATCACTGGGTGTCGTACACAACTGATGAATTATTGAACACTACTTCTGAAACTAATGATGTTAGTGTAAGTTGGCTAATTGAATTTAAATTAAAAATAAAAGTATATGACTTTAAAATAATATATATATATATATATATATATATATATGCGCTGTCAAAAATTAAATAAATAAAATTTTTTCTTTATCACTATATTTTGCCAATTTAGTCACACTATGTCTTGGTGTGAATTTGCCTTTGTTGATTTTGATGGGAGTTCTCTGGGCCTCCTGAAACTGGATATGTTTCCTTTCCTAGATTAGAGACATCTTCAGCTATTTCTTTGATGAATTTTCTGGCTTCCTATCTTTCTCATATTAAAGGAGTTCCGGAAGAAGAATGTTACTACATTTGATGGAATCACTGAGTTCCCTAAGGCTATTCTCTATTTTTGCTTAATTCTTTTTTCTCTCTTTTGTTTAGTTTGTTTACTTTCCATCACTCTGTCTTCCCAGTCACTAATTCCTTCTTTTGCTTCTTCCATCTTGGTGTTCATTCCATCAGGTGTATTTCTCATTTCATTTATTGTGCCCTTTATCTCTATTATTCCTTCCTTTTCTCAAGTCCAGTGAGTATTCTTGTTATCATTACTATACATTTTCTACCCATACTTACTACCTTGCTTATACCTGTTTCACTTAGATCTCTAGCGATGACCTTGTCCTATTTAATTTGGGACTTATTCCTTTGTCTCATTTTGTCTAGATCTCTGTGCCTGTTTCTTTGTGAGGAAAGTCTTCCAAATCTCCTATTTTTCAGGGTAACAGCCTTATGAGAAGAGGTTCTGAAGTGCCCTGCCATGTGGTATTCCCTGGTCCCAAGGGGTTGGCACTCTGGGAGTATCTCCAAGTTGTGCTGCACATGATCTGCTGTTTTGTCCTGGTCACTTTATCCTTTGGCCATTCACCTGCTCTCTTTATCTATTGTGGACAGTATTTGGTCTCTGGCCTGAACATGGTGCTGGTTACCTAGGTGTGTTCTGATTTGCCTATCAAATGAGACCTGTTGCGACTGTTGCAAGAACTGAGGCATTGCAAAACTCCCACATCTGGAGACAGTTAGAGCAGGCATTTGGGCTGGCCATCTGGGGGAGTGGCCTTCTATGCTGGTACTGAGGAAAGTGTGGCTGGGATGGGGCACTCCATCAGAGAGTGGGAGGGTGGGGCTCGGTGTAAACAAGTCTGTGGTAAATATAGATGCTGGGCATTTCCTACAGGTAGGCTTGTGTTTATGCTAAAGGGTAGGGAAGGGAAACAGTTCCTTCCAGTTCCTTTGTTCCCAGAGTGGTCGCTCTGTTGATGCTGACTCTCTTCAGATCACGGTTTCCATGCTGGGTGAACATGGGCTATTTGTCCTGTATTTTCTCAAAGAACAACACAATGCCCTCAAATCTCTACCACAGCCAAGTCTTCTGACCTTTAATGGTCCAGGCTTTAAGCCCCACCGGGTGCTGGAAGTCATGAAATTGGGCCCCTCTTGCTCTGCAAGCCAATTGTGATGGGAGTTCCCCTGAGTTCTAGTCTATCTTTTGCCCTTCTCGGTGACCATGGTTCTCTCACCACCACAGTGACCACGATCCATTTCCCTCCCAAACATGTCTTTGGACTTCTTACCTTCTTTTTTGTCACATTTTCTCTACTTCTTATTGTGGAGTTTGTTCTGCCAATCTTCAGGTCAATTTCTGGGGTATTTAGAATGATCTGATAGTTACCTAGTTGTATTCATGGGATGAGGCATGCCTACTCTGTCTCTCCTACTCTGCCACCACCCTTCTCAGAACTTTAACACATTCTAGATTATTCATCAGAAAAAACAATATGTTAATTGCTAGTAATTGATAAGTCTTTTAATTCCTTTGTTTTCTCATTCTATATTATAGCTGCATTATTTGATAACCTCCTCCAAAAAAATTTTATTTTCAGTTCTATCTGAATAGTCTCAAACTACAATTAGATAACCACTTCAAGCCCACCAGAATGACTAAAGATAGATACAAGTGTTAGAAAATGTGGACATTGGAAATTTCATATATTGCTGCTAAAATCATAAAATGGTGCAGCCTTATTGGAAAATACTTGAGCATTTACTCAAAATGTTAAAGATAGTTACCTTATAACCCAGTAATTTAACTTCTAGATATATACTTAAGAAAACTGAAAATGTGCATCAACACAAAAATCTGTGAATAAGTGTTCACAGTAGCATTTTTCATAGCTATGAAATAAAAACAACACAAATGCTGATCAAATTACAAATATAATGTGATATATACATACCATGGAATATCGGACAATAAAAAGGAGTGAAGTATATATATGCGACAACATGTTTGAATCTTGAAAGTGTATTAAGTGGAAAGGTGTCAGTCACAAAAGACTACATATTGTATAATTGTATTTATATGAAATGTCCATGATAGTTAAATCTATGGGACAAAAAGTGGTTTCTATGAAATGAGATGGAGTAGAACAAATAGTAACTGATGATAGGAATAGGGTTTCTTTTTAGAAGGATGAAGTGCCCTTATATTAGATAATGTTGGTTGTTGAACAACTCTGTGAGCATAACAAAAACCACGAAATTATACATTTTTTAAAATTTTTTATTTATCAGAGAGAGAGAGGGAGAAAGAGTGAGCACAGACAGACAGAATGGCAGGCAGAGGCAGAGGGAGAAGCAGGCTCCCCGCTGAGCAAAGAACCTGATGTGGGACTCGATCCCAGGACGCTGGGACCACGACCTGAGCCGAAGGCAGCTGTTTAACCCACTGAGCCACCCAGGTGCCCCCCACCAAATTATACATTTAAAAGGGTGACTTATATGACAATTATAGTTCAATAAAGCTTTCCTAAAAAAAAAAAATGGTTTGTTTGGTGGTCAAATTTTTTATTTAATTGGTCTTATTAAACATACACTGAAAAGTTCCGAAAATATTTGTCATTCTGTTGGGCCATAAGATCTTGATTCTGAGTAATATGAAATAATATTATATATTCATCTGACAAGACAGGCATAAATTTTACTGAAGGCTGAGTATATTAAGGAAGAACAAACCTTTACTTTTATGGGGAGAAATGCTTCTGTTTTAAAGGGAATTGAGTAGGAAAATCAGAGGTAATCAGCATGAGGAAGTCATTATCACCACCCACCCCCAACACACACACACACACACATCATAGATGAAGAAAAAAACAAAGCTCAGATAAATTAAATAACTTTCTCAAAGAACAGCTTGCAAATACTTAAACTATGATTACAATCTGTAAGAATGTATAGGAATGTTTAATAAATTATGAGTTTATAATCTAAAGGTAATGTTTTTATTATAAAATGGTGACTATTACATTAGCAAGTTCATATATATTACTATGTGGATAAGTTATTTAAAGAACTTCACATTTATTCAGATGTTTGGTTGTCTTAGCACTATGTGATATAAACTCTATTACATCATCATTTCCCTTACTGATTAGGAAACTAAGACACAAAAAGAATAAATGATTTGATTGTAAGTAACTGGCCTGGAAGATACACCCAAAGTTTGACTCCAGACCTTAATTTTTTTTCCATGCTATGCTCTGATGCATCTGTGATATGAAGCATAATGTTTTTCCTAGGCATTCAATCCATGTTGTTTTCTGTTTGTTTGTTTGTTTTTGTTTGTTTTCAATTAAATTGAACTTCAAATGAATATTTCTAATATCCTTTGCTTTCATCTTGAGTTGACTAAATCTAATTTTAGGACTTAGCACTAAAAATGGGTGAATTATTCACTAAGATTGTTTTTAGAAGAGTGCATTATCCTATAGTTTGTGAAAAAAATATTGTATTCTAGGAACCACGTGGGAAATTCATACTGCTCTTTAAAATATGTAAGACATTAAGAACTAATACCTTCAACAAGGAAGTGTGCTTAACTTTGTTTTAATCCAAACATATTTGACCATATAATCCTTGGGGGCTGACTGTCAAACTTGCTAAAATCCTCCAGAAGTAAAGTTTTCCAGAATACAAAGCAAATGTTAAAATACCAAAGTGGAAGTAATTCTGAAAGTTTTCAACATAGATACCATTTGCAAATGGGAAATGTTTTAAATTCATTAATACAAATTTTCAATTGTTTCTTTTTTAATTTAAGTTCAATTAAATACATATAGTGTATTATTAGTTTGAAAGGTGGAATTCAGTGATTTATCAGGCTTACATAAAATTCAGTTCTCATAACATTGCATGCCCTCCTTTAATGTCCATCATCCAGATACCTTATCCCTCTCACCCCTCCCCTCTATCAATCCTCAGTTTGTTTCCTATGATTAAGAGTCTCTTTTGGTTTGCGTTCTTCTCTGATTTTGTCTTGTTTTATTTTTTTCCTTTTTTCCACTATGATCCTGTTTTATTTCTTAAATTCCACAAAAATGGTGATTTCCTATAATTATCTTTCTCTGATTGACTTATTTTGCTTAACATAATACCCTCTAGTTCCACCCATGTCATTGCAAATGGCAAGATTTCATTTTTGATGACTATGTAATATTCCATTTAATATATTTGCCACATCTTCTTTATCTGTGCATCTGTCAATGGACAGCTGAGACCTTTCCATAGTTTGGCTACTGTGGATGTTGTTGCTATAATCATTGGGATGCACTTCGATCACTACATTTGTATCTTTGGGGTAAATACCCAGAAGTGCTATTGCCAGGTCATTGGGTAACTCTGTTTTCAACTTTTTGAGGAATGTCCATGCTGTTTTCAGCATGGCTATACCATATTTTCAGACTGGCTATACCAGCTTGCAGTCTCACCAAAAATGTAAGAGATTCCCCTTTCTCCACATTGTTGCCAACATCTGTCATTTCCTGACATTAATTTTAACCATTCTGACTGATATGGTGTGGTATCTCATTGTGGCTTTGATTTGTATTTCACTGATGCCGAGTGATGTTGAACATTTTATCATGTGTCTGTTGGCCATTGGATGTCATTTTTGGAGAACTGTCTATTGGTGTCTTATTCCATTTCTTGACTAGATTATTTGTTCTTTGGGTGCTGAGTTTGATAAGTTCTTTACAGATTTTGGATACTAGCTCTTTAACTGATAAGACATTTACAGATATCTTCTCCATTCTGTTGGTTTTCTTTTGGTTTTGTTGACTGTTTCCTTTGCTGTGCAAAAGCTTTTTATATTGACGAAGTCCCAGTACTTTAGTTTTGACTCTGTTTCCCTTGCTTTGGGATGTGGCTAAGAAGAAGTTGCTGTGGCTGAAGCTGAAGAGGTTGCTGCCTGAATTCTTCCTTAGGATTTTAATCGATCTCTGTCTTAATTTTAGCTCTTTCATTCATTTTGAGTTTATTTTTGTGTGTGGTATGAGGAAATGTTCCAGTTTCATTCTTCTGCATGTGGCTATCCAATTTTCCCAATACAATTTATTGAAGAGACTCTCTTTTTTACCATTGCATATTCTTTTCTGCTTTGTCAAAGATCAGTTGACCATAGAGTAAAGGGTTCATTTCTGGGCTCTCTATTCTGTTCCATTGATCTATGTATCTGTTTTTGTGTCAGTACTAAGCTGTCTTGATGATTACAGCTTTGTAATAGAACTCAAGGTCAGGAATTGTGATGCCATGAGGTTTGGTTTTCCTTTTCAACATTCCTTTGGCTATTTGGGGTTTTTTCTGGTTCCACATAAAATTGAGGATTGTTTTTTCTAGTTCTGTGAAAAATGCTGGTATTATTTTGATAAGGATTACATTTTAACATTATTTGTTCTTCCAAACCATGAGCATGGAACATTTTTCATTTTTTTGTGTCTTCCTCAATTTCTCTCATGAGTGCCCTATAGTTTTCAGAGTACAGATCCTTTGCCACTTTAGTTAGGTTTATTCCTAGTTATATTATGGTTTTTAGTGCAATTGTAAATGGGATTGCCTCCTAATCTCTCTTTCTTCTGTGTTGTTTTTGGTGTATAGAAATGCAACTGATTTCTGTGCACTGGTTTTTTATCTTGCCACTTTACTGAATTCCTGTATGAGTTCTAGTAATTTTGGAGTAGACTCTTTTGGGTTTTCCACAAAAAGTATTTTATCAGCTGCAAAGAGTGAGAGTTTGACTTCTTCTTTGCTGATTTAGATGCCTTTAATTTCTTTTCGTTGTCTGATTGCTGAGGCTAGGACCTCTAGTACTATGCTGAATAGCAGTGGTGATAGTGGGCAGCCCTGCCATGTTCCTGACCTTCGGGGAAAAGCTCTGTTTTACCCCATTGAGAATGATATTTGCTATGGGTTTTTCATATATGATTTTTATGATATTGAGGTATGTAACTTCTATGTCTACACTGTGAAGAGTTTTAACCAAGAAAGGATACTGTACTTTGTCAAATGCTTCTTCTGTATTCATTGAGAGTATCATATGATTCTTGTTCTTTCTTTTATTAATGAATTCTATCACATTGATTGATTTATGGATGTTGAACCAACATTGCAGCCGAGGAATAAATTCCACTTGATCCTGGTGAATAATCCTTTTAATTTACTGTTGGAGCCTATTGGCTAGTATTTTGGTGAGCTTTTTTGTATCCATGTTCATCAAGGATATTGGTCTGTAATTTTCCTTTTTGGTGGCATCTTTGTCTGTTTTGGGGATAAAGGTATACTGACCTCATAAAATGAATCTGGAACTTTTCTTTCCATTTCTATTTTTTTTTTTTTTTTGAGTAGTTTCAGAAGAATGGGTATTCTTATTTAAATGTTTAGTAGAATTCCTCTAGGAAGCCATCCAGCCCTGGATTATTCTTTGTTGGGTGATTTTTGATTACTGCTTCAATTTTCTTACGGGCTATGGGTCTGTTCAGGTTTTATATTTCGTCCTTGTTCAGTTTTGGTAGTTTATATATCTATGGGAATGTATCTATTTCTTCCAAACTGCCTAATTTGTTGTTGGCATATAGTTGTTCATAATGTGTTCTTGTAATTGTTTGTGTGTGTGGTGTTAGTTGTGATCTTTCCTCTTTAATTCATGATTTTATTTAGTTCTTTTTGAAAGTCTGGCCAGGGGGTTAACAATCTTAGTCTTTTAAAGTACCAACTCCTAATTTCATTGATCTGTTCTGTTCTTTTTTTCTTCATTGATTTCTGCTCCGATCTTTATTAGTTCTCTTCTCCTGCTGGGTTTAGGTTTTATCTGCTGTTCTTTTTTCAGCTCCTTTA
The DNA here is from genome assembly GCF_030435805.1 of Mustela lutreola. Lineage (NCBI taxonomy): Eukaryota > Metazoa > Chordata > Mammalia > Carnivora > Mustelidae > Mustela > Mustela lutreola. Next base: position 13,983,675 of record NC_081290.1, read on the forward strand.
TGTGTAAGGTTGGGTTGTGTATTGAGATCTTTGTTTTTTTGAGAAAAGCTTATATTGCTATATACTTCCTCCCAGGACAGTCTTTGCTGCATCCCCCAAATTTTGAACAGTTGGTTTTTTATTTTTCTTTGTTTCCATTACTTTTTTAAATACTTCTTTAATTTCTTGGTTCACTCATTCATTCTTTAGTAGGATGCTCTTTAGCTTCCATGTATTTGAATGCTTTTCAACTTTCTTCTTGTGAATGAGCTCTGGCTTCAAAATGCTGTAGTCTGAAAATATGCAGGGAATGATTCCAATCTTTTGGTACCAGTTGAGACCTGCTTTGTGACCCATGATGTGATCTATTCTGGAGAATGTTCCATGTGCACTAGAGAAGAATGGTATTCTGCTGCTTTGGAATGGAATGTTCTACATATATCTGTGAAGTCCATCTGGTCCAGTGTGTCACTTAAACCCTTATTTCCTTGTTGATCTTTTGGTTAGATGATCTGTCCATTTCAGTGAGGTGATGTTAAAGTCCCCTACTATTACTGTTTTATTGTTGATGTGTTTTTTTGATTTTTCTTTTGTTTCTTTGATTTGTTATTAATTGTCTTATGTACTTGGCTGCTCCCATCTTAGAGGCATAAGTATTTACAATTGTTACATCTTCTTGTTAGATAGACCCTTTAATTATGACATAGTGTCCTTCCTCATCTCTTATTATAGTCTTTGGCTTAAAATCTAATTTGTCTGATATAAGTACTTCCACTTCAGCTTTCTTTTGGCTTCCATTAGCATGGTAAATGGCTTTCCACTCTCTCACTGGATAATGTCTTTGGGTGTCTTTGGGTCTAAATCTGGAGGTGTCTTTGGGTCTAAAATGAGTCTCTTGTAGACAGCGTATCAATGGGTCTTACTTTTTTATCCAACCTGATACCCTGTGTCTTTTGATCGAATGTAAATCTCTTGCAGACAGCATATCAATGGGTCTTACTTTTTTATCCAACCTGATACCCTGTGTCTTTTGATCGAATGTAAATGGGCTGAATGCCCCTGAATAACTATGTATTTATTGCAATATATGAATTTAGTGTCATTGTACTGCCTGTAAAATCACTGTTTCTGTATATTGTCTCCATTCCTTTCTGGTCTATGTTATTTTGGGGCTCTCTCTTTACTTAAAGGATTCTATTAAATATTTCTTGCAGGGTTGGTTTGGTGATCACAAATTCTTTAAGTTTCTATTTATCCTGGAAGCTTTTTATCCTTCTATTTTGAATGACAGCCTTACTAGTTTAAATATTCTTGGCTGCATGTTTTTCTCATTTAGTGCCCTGAATATATTATGCCAGTTCTTTCTTGTCTGCCAGGTCTTCATGGATAGGTTTGGTGCCAGTCTAATGATTCTACCCTTATAGACCATGGACCTCTTGCCTTGAGTGGCTTTCAGAATTCTCTCTTTGTATCTGAGATTTGCAATTTCACTTTACATGTCAGGGTTTTGACCTATTTTTATCGATTTTGAGGGGGAGTTCTCTGTACCTCCTGGACTTGAATTCCTGTTTCCTTTCCCAGAATAGAAATGTTCTCTCCTATAATTTGTTTCAATATACCTCCTGCCTCCCTCCTTCCACTTCTTCTTAGATCCCAATTATTTTAATATTGTTTTACATTATGGTATCACTTATCTCTCAAATTCTCCCCTCTTGGTCCAATAGTTGTTCATCTCTTTTTTTCTCAGCTTCTTTATTCTCCATCGTTTTATCTTCTATCTCACTAATTCTGTCTTCTGCCTCATTTATCCTAGCAGTTAGAATCTCCATTTTTTATTGTATTTCATTAATAGACTTTTTTTATTTTTATTTAATTAGATTTTAGTTCTTTTATTTTTCAAGAAAGGGATTCTCTTGTGTCTTCTATGTTTTTTTCAAGCCCAACTACTATCTTTATAATCATTATTCTGAACTCTTGTTCTGACATCTTACTTACTATATCCATACAGTTTAGGTACCTGGAAGTTAGTACTGTCTCTTGTTCTCTTTTCTAAGTTGAGTTTTTCCATCTTGTCCTTCTGTCCAGAAAAGAACAGATGAATGAGGGAACAAAATACTAAATGGCAATGATGCCCCCAGAGGTATATACACTAAGCAAATCAAAAGATACCAGAGATGCTCCCCCCAAAAAAGAAAAGAAAAAAATCTAATCTATCTATCTATATATAGATTTAATTGGACAGGTGTACAGAACAGAAGAATACACTGGATCCTTTGTGTAAGAAGGGGAAACTTACATGTGTATAAAAATAAAATTAAATACAATGAAAGAATAAGATGTAACTGTAAAAAAAAAGAGATAAAGAAGGAAAATAAACCTATAGATGAACAGAACAGAGGAATACACTATATTTTAAGTGTATTTTGGTGGGGAGAATGATACCTTAGCTTCCTCTCATTATTGGAATTCAGCTATAGCTATCAAATCATTCTGAACACTAGCAAACTCTAGAAATTAGAACTCTATTCTAAGAAAAGAATAGCTGCAACTCTACAAATCGAAAAGCAACCACTTTCATCAAGGTAGGAGGTGTGGAGAAGTGAATCCAAGTCTATATGTTGGAAGATGAACTGCAGAGGAAAGAAGCCTCCATAAGCTGGCACTGGAAAATGATACAGCAGCAGAGCATAAACTCAGATCTTTTAGAAGTCTGCTCTGGTTAGGGATATCCCTTCCTGAAATGTGGTCAGGTCCTAGGTGGGCCAGTGTGGTCTCAGGATCCCTGAGGTCACAGAAAGACCTGGGGTGCCCAAGTGTGGCAGAGTTCCCAGGCATTGGAGTGGAGAAGCAACTACAATCACTGAACACAGGAGTGGACTCTCAACTCAGGGTTGCCATAACCTGGGAACCATGGCATGTTCTGGCAACTTCTCTCTGTGCAGAGGCACAGCGAGTAGCAGAACTGCAGTGACACCACTACTCCCAAACCGGGGAGGTGTATCAGGGGTGCATACCACAGGAAACTGCAATACTTGAAATGGGGGTGGTGTGTGTGAGATAGAAATGCTCAGTTACAGTCTGAGTGAGCTGGAGACTGGGAAGCTGCATTTTCATTCTCCTTTAAAGTGGCCCAGAAAGCCTTCAAAGAACAAAAACCACATAGAGCAATCAAGAACAGCTTCCTTAGCCTCTTCCTCTGGCAAGAGGGGTTCATTTCTGCCTGGGGCAAAGACACTTCAAAATCAAGGGAACAGGCTCCTACCACAGAAAATCAGCAAGAACATCCTGCTAAGACCCAGTTTACCCATCATAGAGAAGTGAAAAACTCCAGTGCTGGGGAGAATATTATATTTTCTAAATATATAAATACTGACTATATTATTTCAAATAATTGTTTCATACTGTAATCAGATGTCACATAAAAGTTGTTGGAATTTTATCCATTCATACTGAATATGCAGGAGAGCTAAATTTCAGCATAAAACACCTACAATGTTGTAATCTCTTGAGTGTACTGTTTCTCTTTGACAGAAGACACATAAATGTTTCTTTGCAGGGTGGAAGGATCAAATCATTTCTCAAAATTAACTTGGAACTGATTGAAATGTTTGGGAAATACATTCCAATCTTGTATGTGACATTCAAATTACGCTTTGTTAGAAACGTCTAGTTAAATGATTTACTGTCTATACCTAATAATTCTCTCTTATCATTCTATTTTAAAAGCTTAAAATCTATTATAAAAAGTTAAAAATATGCAGTTTCTACTTTATACAGATTTATCCATTTTTTGAAGTTCCAAATCTAGTGCACAAATCTTCTATAAAACCTTTTATGATTTCCAAAGCAGGTGTATATTCTCTCTAAGACATATCTTAATATACTTATGACACTTGCCTATTTCAACATAGAAATTAATTTTTTTAGGTTCATAATTAACTTTCTTTGATAGGTTGTAAGCTCCCCAAGAGAAGGATATATGTAATATAACCTTATAGGTAGCAAAGTATCTGTACATCATATTTGAGAAATGAATCAATGAATAATTACATGACTGAATAACATTGATAATTATGGTAAGACAAAACAATTGCTTTCTCTATTGTCTTCTAAATGAATGTATTTCATTCCTTCCTGTGAACAAGAAAAGGAAACTTTCCAGTATTAATACTATATTCTCTAGAACCAGCTTTAATCATAGATTTATACACTGAGCTGACTAGTAAATCCCTTTTAGTATTGATCCTGGTTAGAAGAGTGAATCTCTTCAAGCAATCTCAATCTTGCAAAGTACAACATTCAGCAATGATCTTTCAAAAAGTCCTATCCTCTATTAAAAATAGCAGCAGATTTATTTCAGCATTTATCTAGTTTATGCAGATTGCTAGTCTCTTTAGTTCAATATATGACAATCTAATGTCTCAACATGCTTAAGATTATATCTAGATGAAGGAATCTTCTGAGGTCAATTTTAAGATTGTTTAAGAAGTTGGTGAGTTATCCTGATGAATGGTTGGGGTATCATAGCACTATCTCAAAATGCATCCTTTTTTTTTCTACCATCAGCGCATTTTAAAAATGAAAAATGAACCTCTTTGAAGTGGATAGATTCAGAAGTAAACTCAGTATAGCATATTATGACCAGGCTACTTGCATAGGTCCAATTCCCTTATAAGTAAATGGGTTCTTAAAAAATCAGCAATCTTAATTGATTTAAAGTCAGCTGGAGTAAAAGTACCCTTTTTAGTATTTATTTGGTGACTGTTATTTCCAGACACTACTCTGGGTGGTTTATCTTAATTTTTGCAAATTCTATAAGAAAGATAATAGGAACATTTGGAAATTAGAAAAGTGAGGTTCAATACTGTGTGTTTACTTGGCCAAAGAGGTAAAAGTCAAAGGTAGAATTCCAGCCTATGTTGTCCTTAATCCTGTGTTTAACATCACCTCTTTTTAATCTCACATTTTTATTATAAATATGCATTTATTTATCATGACCATAAGTGTAAGTTATTTATTTTGACCATAAGGATTTATTTTGAAATAATTATTGGTGGGAATTATAATATATATTTTATATTCTGTCACCCAGTTCCTGACTACATATTGTCTAATTACTGGTGTTCGGTTAAATGTATTTTTATTCTCAAGATTCTAGGTATGATAGAACCATGATTTCCTTTTACTCTTACCTGCTTTTACTTCCAACACTGAAGGTTGACTAAGGATTAGCAATAACACTATATAGATTTGGCAACCAAGAAGAGTTAAATTCAATCAATTTACAGAAAATATTAATTCACTCCATAATTATTGAATATCTATAGAGTGTCTATGTCTCAGGGACTCTTCTTATATCCATCATTTATGTACTCACTGTTTCTTTTTCTAGGAGCTCAATAAATCATAGCAAGAGGGAGCGGATACTAAGAAAATTATACAGAGTGTATCAGTAGTCACAAAACTATGTTTTAACTATGCCTTAATTTGTGAGCCCAAGGGTATTCTAAGTAAGAAAAATTTTAAAGGGCTCTTAATATAAAAGACAACAATATAGCATATCTTGGTAGTTAAGATAGTCAAGATCTGTGGCTCCAATCTGGTTTGGGGACCATGGATCTCTTACTTGACATTTACAAGCTTCAGCTTCCTCATCTGTTAAATAATTTTTTAAAAGATTTTTTTAAAATTTATTTATTTGACAGAGATCACAGGTAGGCAGAGAGGCAGGCAGAGAGAGAGAGGAGGAGGAGGAAGCAGGCTCCCCATGGAGGAGAGAGCCTGATATGGGACTCGATCCCAGGACCCTGAGATCATGAGCCAAGCTGAAGGCAGAAGCTTTAACCCATTGAGCCACCCAGGTGCCCCTGTTAAATAATTATAATGAACAAGACACAAGAGTCTGGGAATTAAGTGAAGTAATTCTTATATCTTAAACCTGATAAATGGGCAATAACAATCGGCAAACATTTGTTTCCTTCCCCTTTCTGGGAAATCAAAACACATATTACGATCTGAAAACTGAATTCTCTAGTAAGGTAGCTCTACTTACACTTGTCTAGCCTCTGATCATTTAAGTAAGTTATAAGGTTTTCATGTAATATTTATTAATCTGCATAATTTTATCTAATGGAGCACACTTTGGAAAATGCTGATCTAAATTATATTCAAATGTCTGAATATAAAATGAAAGTGAATGTCCATATTACACAAATATGTTGGTAGGTTTATAATTTTTACAAATCTTATTGTATTTTAATTTTTAAACACTTTGGTATTTTACCACATTTAATTTAGTGTAGTAGCCAAGAAATAAAGATTTGGTGGCAAAAAGTCTTGGGTTTAAGTGCTGATGACACTTATTTACTAAACCTAAGATTCTGAGAAAAGTACTAAGTCTCTCTGAACTCTGGTTTCCTCAGTTATATAATTGAGGAGGAATGTTATCTATTTCTGGCGCAGGGGTTCTAAAGTAAGTAAGACAAAGGAATAAATATGTATCAGATAATGTGTGACATAAAGCTCTCCAAGAAAATTTAGCTGTTACTACTAGTGATTTCAACATTGTTATAATAATTATATAGTATTGACATAGTCTATTAAAAGTATTGACACTTGCTTATTTTATGTAGTGTTACTTCCTATTATATAGAAAACATATACATATATGTAATTTCTTAGATATATTTACAGTTGAGCTAAATAGCCCATTTGAAATTATCAGTGTTGAACTACGGAACAGAAAAGAAAATGGGAATCATCTCTGCTATTCTCTCTGTGTGCAGTTCTACAGATTCCTTTCTGCTCTGTGTTGTTGTCGGAGACTGATCTTTACCCGGGGTGGTTTTCTACCACATGGAGCTAACATCTGCTGATGCTTATAATCTGGAATGGTACTAAGGACTGTTCTTTTCAGTTAAAAAAGAAACAAAAAAGGCAAGCCTCTAGAAAAAAAATTGTTTTTTCCCTCTATAATTATATCAACCAAATATCAGCACTCTTGGCCCAAATTTAAAAGTCTGTTCTTCACATAAAAGCAATGCACAAGAGTTTTTTGTTTTGTTTTGTTTTTGTTTGTTTGTTTGTTTTTTAGTCTATTAATTTTAATTATGGAAAATCTTAAATTTTAACACTACTGTTCTTTCTATGCAAAAATGGTGTTATAGAACACTATTAGAGATGCATATACATTTGAATATTTTTTCCAGTTTTGTAAGTAGTTTTGTGCTGATTCAGCTTAGTTCATTTCCTTTGTCAACAAGGACTGTGTCATGTACATGGCTTCCAAAGGTTAAGGGTTCTATGTGGTCATGGAACAGCACAGAGGAGGGCTCTCAAAAAGACTTGACCACTGTGCTTTTGTCACACTCCTGAACGCTGGAGCTAACCAAGTTCATTTTAAGAAAAAGAGCCAGCTGCTTCCAAATGGAAAGTCAGTGACACCTGCTCTTCTGTCCAGTGAGTCAGTTGGCTGACTCAAAAAATTGTTTTCTTTTTTTTTTTTTTTTAAAGAAATGAGGTCATTGGAAGTTACAAAAATCTTTATTCATGAAAAAAGTAAATAAGGTTATTTATTTTGTAACTTTGGAACTACTGAATTTGAGCTGCCTCAGGTAGTTTCTCAAATATGAATGAAAATATTCAAGTTTTGGGGGGACCAGCTGTTTTCATTAAATTCTGAGGTTGTCTACTTGTATCCTAGTGGCAAACAAAGCAAAATTAGTGTTGGGAATCCTTACCTATGTTTTCATACCAAGAAAGTGTGGCCCAGTAGGCTGTTAATAAGGCAATTTTATCATGCAAATGCATTTCCCATCTCCTATAAAGTAACGTTTAAGTAAGCACTTCTACAGAACAAGTTTTTCCAAGTGCTGTTTTCTCTCCCGCTGACCTTTAAGGATACTCGTTATAAAAACCACATTGGTTTACATGATTTCTTTAGAAAAATACCTGAAACTCAAAGCAATTTTAACATTTTGTCCTCAATTTATTGCCATCTTAAGTGTCATTAAAAGCAGGCCTGTGACCCATTCGTCATTTAGTTTACTCATATTCGATAATGAAGTGACAATAAGTGGGACAGATTTTTCTTTTTCAAAGACCTTTTCAATAACTCTCTGATAAAAGTTATCAAATTTAATGGGGAAAAAATGGAAGAATTGTGGAAACCAGAGAGCAGTAAAATGTTCAGTTATTTATCAGTTTACTTAACATTTATTTACTGTGCCCCTTTCATTTCCCACACATTAAAGGAGGAAATATCAAATAAATATGAACAAGATGTTATAAAGAAAAAATGTTATAAAGAATGTATAGACCTTAGGAGAATACAGAGAAGAGTGGAATTATTTTTTAGTTTTGAAAAATAAGGCTTGTGTCCTGCAGTAGGAGAATGGATAAACTGGCCCATCTAGAACATAGAATATTATTTAGTGCTAGAAAGATATGAGCTACGAAGTCATGAAAAAAAGCATGGAGGAACCTTAAATGAATATTACAAAGTGGAAAAAATACCTGAAAATATGCATCAACTGTATGACCTGCTGGAAAGGCAAACTGGACATGGTGAAATGATCTATGGCAGCCAGGGCTGGGAGTAGAGAGATGAATAGGTAAAGCAGAGGAATTTTAGGGCAGTGAAACTACTCTATATGACACTACAATGATAGATACTTATCATTATACACTGTCCAAACCATTAGAATGTACAACATCAAGATTGAACCTTAAAGTACATTATGGTTCTTGAGTGGGTATGAAGTGTCAGTGAAGGGCTGAAGTTGTAGCAAATGTACCACTCTGATAGGGGATGTTGATAAAAGCAGAGTTTCTGCATGTGTGGGGGTAGGAAGTATAGAATAAATCTCTGTACTTTCCTCTAGATTTTGCTGTGAACCAGCCGCTTTATTATGTTTTTAATAATAAGTCATTGGAAGGAGATGGTATTGTATTCTGGCCTGGAAGGATAGTTATTGCATTTTATTTATTTATTTATTTATTTATTTATTTATTTATTTATTTCCTGTTTCTTAAAATAACTATTGAAAAAGAAAATCCACCTCCCAAAATATTGCCATCCTATCAAGAGTCATGATATTTCACCTACTCAAAATGGGAAAGAAGTTCATCACAGGATAATTGAAGAGGCTATGCTTAAAACAGATATAGGTATTATCAAATGTACATAATAAACAGTGATAGTGGAATTTGGAATAGAACCTGTGGTATGCAGATAAATATTTTAAGGATAATCTCTCTGGTAAAAGAAAACCTGATTTGTGGAATTTGCCAATTTCCTTGGTGTAAATATTCCTGCTATGACCAATAACAAGCTGTCAGAGATATGACTGAGCGTGGAAGAAGAAAGAGATGCACATAAAAATTAGCTCAACTTCCTGTACCATTGTTTCTAGAGCCTTACCAAACCAAAGCCTGAGATTTTTTTTACATATGCTTAAATTTCTTTATTTAGGAGATTGAACTCTGTTCTTTAGTTAAGAGAGCTACATTGCAATTTAAGAACAGATAAATAATAGAGTTGTAATAGTGTTCAGATTTTAATATGAGTTGTAATTGTGGGAATGGCCTAAAAGAATATTTGGCATTTGGAAGGATATGCCATTTGGAAGGATAGGCATTTGGAAGGCATTTGGAAGGATAATACACAGGAAAAGTTACCTCATGAGGTATGTGCATTGAGAAAATGGAAGAAATCAAAGATAAATAATTTTGTGTTATTAAAGCATTCCAGTGTTAAATTACCTATGTATTTACTATCTTTTTCTATGTTTCAATCTGTTCCTAAAAACTGCCTTTTTTTTTTTTTTTCTCATTTTCTGCTTTGTATGTCTGCATGAGACTTGGAATTCTGGAGTAGGTATGTCAGTTATTTGACACATTGAATCCACATTCTTAGAAACTAGTGAAAGAACAACAAATGTTAACAAGTGAGAAAATTAAGATTCATCTAAAAAGTGGAGGGAACAGATAGCTTCACCATACTGTGTTTCTGAGTGTTGCTTAGAGAACTGCATGTAAAAGCACCTTATGAATTACCATACAAATCTTAACAATGTAAACAATAATTGTTAAGAGGCAAATAAGGAAAAGTAGAGATGTTTTCTTGGCAGTGCTGCAAGAGCAGGATGGTAAAAGCAGGGATTCAATGCATAATTTGATTTGATTTTAGCACTCATCTCCAATGGAAAGCTAAGAGACCTGACTCCTAGAACATAATGGTGTTTCTACTAAAGTCACAGAAGTTAGTTCCCAAGATTTGATTAGAATTAGCTCGGGTAATGTATAATTACGTGTCCTGTTCTACATTCCAAAAATTTTAAAAAACACAATAAATAAAACAAAACAGCCTAAAGAGACAAGCAAGACTAGCATGGTATCCTATTCCTATCTAAGCTCTATCTCCCTTTGACCCAAATTACTATAATCACATCATGGATACCATTCTTGAGTTCACCTGTCATATTTTGGGAAGACTCAGCTTAATAAATACAGATTCCAACTTGATTAGCCTGTACCTACATTTTCTGCTTTATAATATGAAAGTTCTTTCATTTTTCAAATTCCTCCCTTCATACCTTCTATTTTAGAGATTGATGTGTTTACCATATCTTCATATCTTATTACTATATTTGTATTTAATGCTAATGATGCAAACGGTGTTCAAATTTTTTAATAGATTGGTTCAGAGTAATTCCTCCATTTTGCATTAATAAAATCTTTCCAGCAATGGCTAAGATCCAAAACAGCTATGGAAATTATAAATTTAATCTAAAGACTAATAAAGCCTCAGTTTTTGTTTTGTTTTGCTTGGAATTTCATTTTGGTCTAACTGAATTTTGAAGGAAACAATAATTTGCTTTGTTAGTACATGAAGTTACAAGACTGATAGGTTTGAATTTATTGGCTAGTTTCTGTAAGCATTAAGGAAAATAACAAATGTAATTGCTCTTTTTACTCTTTTCTGGATCTGATTTGAATGAAATGCCTCTGCCAACCAGACTTGCAAGTTCTGTGTCAATTTAGCATGGTGAGGAAGAGCACAGCTCTAGATTCAGACAGCTAGATCTGAAATCACCAGGCAATTTTTCTAATCTATTAAGCTAATATAAAAAATATGGACATAGTAACTTTACCTTCAGGACTGTCTATTTTAATCTTTCTCAACATCCAAAGAATTGTAGATAAATATAAGCAAGTTATTGTATCAAGATATAGTATGCAAAAACAAAGTGTTATTATACATGAACTCAGAAACATTTTTAATTACTTTCCCCAAGTTAAAATTTATTGTTGACAGACCAAAATTGGTAACACACACACACATGTAACCTATATATGTTATATCTTTTTTATATATCCTACAAAAAATTTAATCTTCAAGAAATATATACATAGTTCCCCAATATATTTATAAATATGTTTACCCTATATATATACATTTCCCCTATATATATATATTCCCCTAATATATATATATATATCTCCCCAAGAAATATAATATATAAAAACAAAGTGTTATTATACATGAACTCAGAAACATTTTAAATTCCTTTTCCCCAAGTTAAAATCTATTGTTGACACAGCAAAATTGATAAAACACACATATATATCCTCCATATATATCCTCCATATATATCCTCCATGGGAGGCTCTTTTGGAAAACTTTTATTTTATATATTTTTTCCAGCTGATATTTCAAGATGCTTTTCAGTTCATGATTCTGATAATCTTTCCACATTCTTGCCCCTGATTAACTTGCCAAGAAGGAGCAGGGAAAACATGGGCCATTATAGCAAAAAACGTAAGACCAAGTGGATTGTAGGGGGATCAAGCCAATCAAAGGGTGTTAGCATTAAATTGTCTAGTGGAAGTTATTTTAGAACACTGAACTGCAGTATAGACAAAGCATTTACCCCAATAAAAACGTACATGCCATTATGGATGTGACTATAGATTATAGAGTTGGGGAAGCAGATATATATGGAAGTTTCTATGATTCCCATTTTTGTCAGCATCCCTTTGAGAGCCATTTGTCTTGGTCTGCAACTTGATTGTGGTTTTTATCAGCCAGGATGAGCTCCTGCAGCAATGAACCCAACCCACAGTGGACAGATAAAAGCAACAGAACAATATCCAGGCTGATTTACGAAGCACTTCTCATTTACATCCTTTACTTCAGCTCCGATTACCAGTGCCACTAATGTCACCATTCATGAGTGTTTTGGAGGCTTGCAGATATGAAATGGGTTCTGGAAATCTTCAGCAATATATTTTAATAAGCTAAGGGAGAAAATAGTTATTAAAATAACGATTTTTTTTCTTCTCTGACAATTAAAAGCCACATTTTTTAAGCTGCTGGGGATAATAGCTATTCCTACTCATATAACTGTTTTTAGAAAACAAACTTTGGCTTTTACCTACAACAACAAAAAAAGATTGTCTTATGCATGGGTGTGGAGGTGGCAAGGGTAAACGTATGTATGTTTATATCCACACTTTCCCAGACTATTAAGCATCAACTAAACTATAACATTAAACTAAAATCTAAGAAAAAATATTTGATTCATAGATGTATCTACTTATAGTAAGTTTCAAATGAGAAGGTGTTTGATAAATAGCCATTCAGAAGTTGGAAAACCTTACCATTAAGTTCTATGTGACTCTACCCTGTTAAGGAAAATATTTTGTCTATGTATTTATTCTTTGACTACTAGAAATAAGTGAAGGGAGGGGTTGTAAAATGGGATATTAGATATGTTTAAACATATGCTAAATTAGTACATAAACATTTTCCAGAAGTCCATAGACTAGTACTTTACTCTCCTAGAAGCTAAGCGGGTAAACATATTTAATGAAAGAATTATAGTGTTAAAACATGCTTCTGTTTGTGGGTCATCATTCTTTTTACTTTAAAATTTCTATTTGTTCTTTATCCCTTAGGGATTCATTCCAAAAGACCAATTCTCTCTTGGAATTAAAGACATTCTCTGGGAGAAATGCAATGCTGAGGAGAACCCATTAACATTTCGTTTCCTACTAGTCTAGTTCAGCAGTTAAGAGCATAGGCTGTGGAGCCAGAGTGCCTGGATTTGAATTTCAACTTTACAATTTAATAAGTGGGTGATTTAAAGCAAATTACTTAAACTCTCTCTAGCATTCATTTTCTCTTTGGGGAGAAAAGGGGAAAATAACTTTCCTTACAGAAAAGGTATGTAGTGAGGATTAAAACCCTGAGTACACTACCTCTCTCAAACTAAAAACTAAATAAATGTGAGCCCTTACTATTACCAAAATATAATAGTATTCAACAAACCCATGAGCCACAGCTGACCAAGTATTAACGGTCTTAGTGACATTTAAAGGGTGTGTGAGGTCGACAGGCGTGTCACTGCAACAAGAACTATGGCTATAACCCATTTGTCTTCTCATCTAGAAGCTGATTTTGTTTTTGCCCATTGCTGAATTCAGCCCCTTTACTCAAAGTTTAAAAGCTAACTAAGAATATTGTGGTTTTTGTAATTGTATTGACAATTTTAACGATTCTGTGGAGAAACCCCATTTAAAAATTCAACCTTACTCTTACCCAAGTCCATCTTTTAACTTTTCCTCCAGGAAAGATTATATAACCCTCATCATTGGCAAATGTGCCCTTTCCCTTAAGCTTCCTCCAGAGAACCAGAATCTTCTCACTGTCCTCATTACACTGAATAATTAAGACTAGATACAATTTCTGCCTTTAACTTTTCATCTTTTTTTTTTTTTTTAACCAATCATCTCACCCCAAACAAAATAAACTTCCAATGGCAGATTCCTTTAGAATTTACTGACGGCAACTATAAAAAGCTTTCTCTCTCCCCTTCTTCTTTCCACTCTTTCTCCCTCCCTCTCCTTGTCTCCCTTTCTCTGTCCCTTCCATTTATTTCAATTTCTATTTAATTACTTGAGGCAAGTATTTCCTGGGAATGCCATGTTGCCAATCTTTAATTCATAGTCTTCTTGTTAAAGGAACAATTAAACAAGTCAGGGTGGGAATTTGTTTCATAAACAAATTGAGAATGGAAACTTTACCTCAGTAAACAATCTTTATAATCTGACACATACTGTTTGTCAAATATAAGCCAATTATTGCTCCTGGCCATGTGTATCATTCCCTATGTCCTAAGATTACATGTCATAGATTTGAATACCTAGCATCCACAACCTCAAAAAATCTACGGCATCCATTCATCTAGATTGTATTAACATCAAAAATATATATCTTATTAGGTCACTGATCTACAAATAAATCTCATCATCTTTAGTAAGAGAAAATAACTATAATTAATTATCTTAAGCTACAAGGAACATTAACACATTTACACACTTACACGCAAAATCAGTGTTTAGTGCTTTATGCCTTCAGTAAAGATGACTCTATTAAGAATTTACAGATATTTTTTATCAGAATGTGGCATTTTACAGTTAGGTATCAGAGTTGTTATTATGATAAGGCATTAAAACATAATATTAAATGGCCCGAATCCAATAAGAGACAATTCTGTTTCTGAGAATTAAATAAAGCCATGTGTATTTTGAAGTTTGTAAATACATATATAGGGTGATACCTTGGAAGAATCACTGGCAGATTTTGCTAACAGATCATTTACTCCGGTTTGTGTGGGCAGTTTGAAATACCTATGTTGGTAAGAATTTAAAATTAAAACACCTAAATTTTAAAATAAGACAGTCTTTCTATAAAGCATATGAGGAAGTAATTAGAAGATGAATGATGGCCAATGTACACAGGCAATGCCTTATGAAACAGTCATCTGTAGAAGATGAAACCTTAACTCCTGAGGAAAGAAAGGAACGTGGATTGAATCCTACACATCCAGAAAATGCAAGAACAAGACTCGAGTGACCTATGTTAGAGCCATATTAAAAGATCTATAAGGACTGCAGTTGTACTGTCAGTACTTTCTCTCTGACTTATGGGACTGACCTTTTGGTTGGAGTAGAGGATGTTCTGTGAGGTCTACCTGCCACACAGCCTGAGGTAACCGGCATTCCATTATCAATCAGGCTAGAACAAAGGTGATGCATATGTTTTCTTTACTTTACTACAGTGATTAATTATTTTCACTGTGCCTTGGTTAATTTGCTCTGAATTATTGTAGGTGTTCTCTTTTCACCAAGCTTATTTGCCTTCCTGAGTACAGCACATAGACAATAACGCTACGGTCCCATTAGTTCAGATGGCAGGTGGGCTTTAGAATGGAATCCAAATAGTAGTACACAGTACAATTGAAAAAGATCGGTAGGGGCACAAGAAGAGGGGAAGAGGAAGAAGGAGAGGGACATTTGTCCTTTTTCAAGGAAGCTTCGTGGTTAAAGAAAAAAACATAATGAGACAATTTTATACATGTCATTTTTCATAGGTAGAAACAACACAAAACTACTGAAAAATAGAATAGATTATTCTCTGAGACTTAAAAGAACTTGGTAAAAAAAAAAAAATAAGGGTTTGCATCCTTATGGAAAAACAAGGCTCTTCTGTTACTGTGCCTTAAACTTACTAGTGACTAGAGGAAATTGGCATGGAGATATTGACTGTTAGCATTAGGATTTGATATTTGCAAAGGATGAACAAGGACTTTTTATTTTATCTTTGCTTAATGAGCAAACTGGCCCCAAAGACATGCAAAACCCTTTAGGCATTGTGCCTACAACTTATGTCACAGCTTCAGGGAACAAGGTGTCAGCCCTGATGGCACTCACACTAGGGATTTTATAGCTCATTCATTTCTGCCATGCTTCCCCCTCACCCAGGGTTACGTGGTCACAAGGGACAAAGCACCCTTTGGACCATTTGTGGTTTATGAATTGTAAATCCAAAGAGAGGGAGAGACAGCTTGACTGAACCCAAATTATGTTACAATAGATGGTAATGAATGTCCTGTTTGAGCAGGATAATAGAACCCCTGCTTATTGGCAGTCATTCAGACTCTCTCTCTCATCCATTTTCTTTCTTGGCCTTGACCCTAATCCAGCAATTGCACTTCCCCAGCTGCTCTTTAAGCTGCCTCATTAGCAGCGCACCATTGGGCAGCTCCCATGACAGTCATCCAATGGGATGAAAGTGACATGGGGCCAAAGACTGTAACTGATTGGCAAGCATTGCAATGAAATATGAGACAGAGTTCGATGAAGAAGGCTTTGGAGAGTGTTTGTAGAGGCTGAACAGTTAAGGAATTTTGGTCACATGTTAATTTCACTCTTCAGAGCTTTGGTTTCCTAAACTTTAGGGAGAAAAAAAGCCCCACAAAATTCTCTATATAAAGAATACATTTGGCATTAAATACATTTTTTACAAAAACGTTAAAACAGTTTATTTCACTATATAAAATAGATACGTTAGCTACAGAAATCACTTAAATCCCATTGATATTTTCATAAAATTCTTATAGATGGAATAGTTTAAGATTGTAATTCAGAAATATGCTATTTTGAGAACCATTTAGAAATGGGAAAAAAATATATCATCTGAGAATCTAGTGAATTTCTTCCCCTTTTCTTATTACAAATCCAGTTGATACTTTTATAAATTCAAACAGAATGTAAATTTGTAGTAATAACTTGGCACTAAATTAACACAACTGAAAATAACTTTTTCAAAATAAAACTCAAAATAACCTTCATCATATATTATGTCTACATTAACTGTATCACTGAGTTTATTCTAGTTATTTCAACATTCATATAACCCCCCCCATTTTAACTTAGAACCTCCCTGATATGAATTATGTTAATTTTTATTTATGTTGATATTAATTCTTTTCATTGTCAAACTCCTCTACATCAAAGTAAGTAATTCTTTCCTCTAGAGTCATAAAAAACATTTGTCATGTCTTGATACTTCTTAGCTTTCAAACATTTAAATGCTTAAAGGCATTGCCATTTTATCCACCGGATAATATTTGAGTTTATAATGAGCCAGACACTGTTCTATAAGTTCCAGAGCTATACAAGTCAATCCAATAGTGTACTTAGTCTCAAATCTTACTGTTTGGTAGATAAAGCTATTTATTGGACTACAGAATAGAGTGATAAATGCAATACAATGGACCTGACCTCAAGTGAACTGAAGTCTATAAGAAGGCATGTTAAGCATCTTTGGAGTGGTTAGAAAAGCTTCACCAAGAATGCACATCTGAACAAACCCTTAAATATATATGTCTTCGTTAACTGAAGCTAAGATTAGGAGAGTAATATTTCAAACAGAGAGAAAACTACATATAAAGGGCCTCTAGAGCATGCTTTTGTAAAATCTTTGAATGTAATGAACAAGCATCATAAAGCTAGCTTAAGTTAAGGGGTCAGGATATACTTCTACAAAGGGAAGTAAAGGAAGTACAACTTTATGGAATGACATGTACGGAAACCTTCATATGGGAAGATCTCATTGTGGAACAGGAAGCATTAACAACCTAAGTCAGATCCAGAGGACCCAGCAACAGCAGAAATACATGGTGATTCAATCAGATGCTCTGCAGTGATTCAACTCAACTACATTCCCTAGTTCTCTCTGTTTAATACGTTATTTATACTGACCAATTCTTACGTCGTTCAAGAGAAGAAACATGATGGTTGCAGTACAACCAAAATCCTCAGTTTTAGCTTTTTATAGTAATCCAAGTCTTAAATTTGTATTAGCTGCCTTTGAATCAGATGCCCAACTTCTGACATGAATGGTAATTAGGGAGAAAGTAGAAGAGAGATAAAGACTCAGTGGATTTTCCGAGTCTAGCTGCTTAAGGCTGAATTCTGCAGAAAGGCTGTGAGAGAGACGGTTTTCCTTAGGAGAGCTTGTTGGTATGACAAGCAAGTTGACCATGCTAGAATTCTGGTAATAAAAACCATGGAAGTTTTCTATGATATTTCGATCAAATGGGATTTTTTTTTTAAACAACAAAGTTAATATAAACAGCATTTACATTGCCAAGAGTTAAAATTCTACTAGTTACCTATATTATATTCCACTCTTCTAGTGGCAAGTTAATTTTCCTCTGAAAATGCACTCCAGACATTAGATAATTAAAATATTATTTTGTGGTTATGTACAAGGTATCTCTCATCCTTCCCTATTCTTTTATTTAAATTATTCTTTCAGTTTCTAGTGAAGCTTGCCTTCAAATATTGAATTCTTCTTTTACTACTCCACCTCATGTTGAATCTCTTTATACCTATAACTTTTCCATTTATTTAGCTCTTAATCATCTGTTTCATTTTTCTTTAATTATTTTGTGTATTCCCATATTTTTTCATCTTAGTATTTCTTAATAGGAAAGATTTATTTTATACTTCACCTTACTGTATCTACAATGCATTGCAAATTTGTTTTTCATATGGCAGGGATATAATAAAGCCTACTTTATTGAAAGAGTTGAATCTGATATAAAGAATCTGTGGACTATAGGATTGTTTCAGAAGCAATGTGAGGGCAAATAGTAACCTAAATTTTTGTGGTCTTTCAGAAATATATGGTTTTATAAATCATAACCAGAAATGGATTATTTTTTCTAGATTTGCCTTCTGATTTGACTTTTAAAACTTTTTACCAAACACTAACATCTGACTTGAACTTTCTTAAATAGAATGTCTCATTCAACATAATGGCTGTTTTCAATAAAACATGCTCATTAATGACCATAGTCTTTCTTTAGTAAACTAGAACCATTTGCAATCAAGAGTCCCCTACAGCTTATTTCTTCTGTAATAGGAATGAGTGCATTTGGGAATATTTGTCTGCTGACTCAAGGTCTCCAGAGCATAATGAACTGCCAATATTGATAGTGTGCCTTAGCCATTGTCAGTCTACTTTAGGAAAAAAACTGGCTTCTTTAGTGTAAAAACAAAAGCAGTGGATAATTTTTTTTTTTTCCTAATACACTTTAAAGACTTAGAGTGAGCATCATGAGTGGTCAGCATGAGGTCATCTGTTGAACTGAAAAGACCAATGAAAGGCAAAAGATCCTATTTCAAATATAACAAGCTTAATTATATCCAAGTTATTTTTGAGTACTCATCTCGCTGTATTAAATTATCATTACATTTTAGAGGGAAACATAGCAAATCACACAATATTGTTATACATATTTTCAAGAAATTAAATGACTTAAACATCCGCATTTCCCGAGAAACATTTGTGACATGCTAGCCAATGTGACAAGGAATGGGAGAAGAAATAGGTATTATATATCCACCTGCAACCTCAAGAATCTGTAAGGGAAAGATTAGTTAAACAACTATAATACAAGAGTAACATGTGATTAAGGTAAATATTGAGAAAAAGTTATTGGATACATGTTAAAGAGAAAGGGTTTTTTTGTTTGTCTTAGAAAAATACATTTTTTTCCCTGAGTCTCAAAGAATGAGTGGGGTGAAAAGCATCCACTAGTATTCCCAAATACCCAGGGGCTATGTGAGAAATGAAGAGTATCCAGAAGTGATGAATTCTCCTGAATCAAAGGAATCATGAATGAATGATTTATCTTGAAGTGGGTCTCCGAAGAATCAATTAAAATAAACACAGAACAGGAACCTTTTTTTTTTTTTTTTTCAACAACTGTCTAGCCTAAGGATCTTTGTAGCCAGCTCATGAAGGTGCATGCCAAGAAATATACTTCCCATGCCTATAACATTCCTACTTCTCTCGTTTTAAATTCTGGAGTTGTTTGTGGTACAACTAGCCAGAAGTGATGTAAGTACTAATGGAATAAAGAATAAAAAAAAGCTAACAAACCCAATACTCTTTTCTGGCTACAGGCTTCCAAAAGTGAAGGAAGGAAGTTTAACTTCAAATAAAATTTGGACTTCTTCTTTGCCAATTTGAATACATTTTATTGCTTTTTGTTGTCTGATTGCTGTATGCTAGGACTTCTAGTACTGTATTGAACAACAGTGGTGAGAGTGGGCATCCTTGTGTTCCGGATCTCAAAGGGAAGGTTGCCAGCTTTTCCCCATTGAGAATTATATTCACTGTGGGTTTTTAATAGATGGATTTTATGATGTTGAGGAATGTTCCCTCTATCCCTATAATTTGAAGCATTTTAATCAGGAATGGATGCTTTTTCTGCATCAATTGAAAGGACCATGTGGTTCTTCTCTGTTCTCTTATTTATTTGTTCTACCACATTGATTGATTTGTGAATGTTGAAACACCATTGTATCCCATAGATAAACTGCCTGGTATGGTGGATAATCTTTTAAATGTACTGTTGGATCCTATTAGCTAGGATCTTTTTGAGAATCTTGGCATCCATATTCATCAGGGATATTGGTCTGAAATTTTTCTTTTTGGTAAGGTCTTTGCTTGGTTTAGGGGTCAGGGTAATGCTGGCTTTGTAAAAAGAGTCCGGAAGTTTTCCTTCTGTTTCTATTTTTTTAAGTATTTTTTTTTTATTATTAGTTAATTTTTTGTGTTTCTATTTTTTGAAACAGCTTCAGAAGAAGTATTATTTCTTCTTTGAATGTTTGGTAGAATTCCCCAGGGAATACGTAAGGTCCTGGGCTCTTGTTTTTTGAGAGGTTTTTGATCACTGCTTCAATATCGTTACTAGATATTGCTCTATTCAGGTTGTCAATTTCTTCCTGACTCAGTTTTGGAAGTTTATAGGTTTCCAGGAATCCATTTCATCTAGGTTGCTTAACAGTTATTGGCATAACTGTTGATAATAATTTCTGATGATTGTTTCTATTTCCTTGGTGTTAGTCATGATCTTTCCCTTTTCATTCATAATTTTATTAGTTTGGATTTTCTCTCTTTTCTTTTGGGTTAGTTTGGCCAATGGTTTATTAATCTTATTGATTCTTAAAAAGAAAAAAAAAAAACAGCTTCTTGTTTCATTGATGCGTTCTACTGTATCCCTAGTTTCTATCTCATTGATCTCTGCTCTAATCTTGATTATTTCCCTTCTTGTGTGGGGGGTTTCGCTTAATTTGTTGTTGATTTTCCAGTTCTTTAAAGTATAAAGGGAGCTGGTATATTCTGCATTTTTCATTTAAAAAAATTAAAAATTTTTATGATTTTTCAATTTTTTTGAATGAGGCTTGGATGGCTATGTAATTCCCCATTAGGACCACTTTTGCTATATCCCATAGGTTTTGGACCATTGTGTCTTCATTCTAATTGGTTTCTATGAATTGTTTAAGTTTGTCTTTGATTTCCTGGTTGATCCAAACATTCTTGAGCAGGCTGGTCTTTAGCTTCCAAGTGTTTGAATTCCTTCCAAACTTTTTCTTGTGGTTGAGTTCCAATAACAAAAAGTGTTGTAGTCAGAGAATATGCAGGGAATAATCTCAATCTTTTGGTATCAGTTGAGCCCTGATTTGTGACCCATTAGGACTATGAAATAGTCCTAATGATCTATGTGTCCTATAAGATATGAGAACATAGTTAATACTTTTCTCATTTATTAGTATTTACTATATAATATGATACTCTATTCTTTCTATTTAAAACTATTATCTGTTCAAATCATTGTAAAATTCCTATAATGTAAAAACCATTGTCTCTTTTTTAATAGATAAGAAACCTAAGAGAATACTTCTTCCCTATAGTTAATAGAAGACAAGGCATAGGTTTGAAAGAAGTAGTATTTTACTTCAAATCTAAATCTTCTAATCAAAATGCTAAGATAACCTCTAGGTAGCACTGATAGCAGATATAGACTAAAGGTTCTAGGACAAAAGGAAGGTTATTCAACTGTGTGTAACTGACCTCCAATTGAAGCAGAAAAATTTAACTAGGACTGGGCCTTGACAGATAACTGAATGATTTGATAGGATAAATGAGAAATATTGCTCCTCAGAGATTTTGTGAGGTCTAATGGACACTACACATTGGGCTTAATGTTACATGATTAGCTAGAAATTACCTATTTGTCACATTGGTCTTCTCACACATTGCCCACCTGGTCAGAAATTGCCTACACATTGTCCACCTGCCTCAATTTTGGGCTGTATCCAAAGCCTGTGGGTGACTGGCCTAGGTAATTGACTAATGTCTACCCTTACTTTTAAATTTATCTTGTAGTGTTGGTGTGGCCCAGGGAGCTACGGATCACATCTTTACAAGATAATTTATAGCTTGTCTTTCAAATACACACACACACCATTATTTGTTACTGAGAAGCCTCCTTTGTTGAGTTGCTCTGTTCTGGATACCATGCAAGACAATATTATTTGCTGAAGCATAAAACTTATAAAATGATTTTACTCAAAATTTAATATAAGGATATTGTAGCCTGTAGTTGAAAAGAATTACATAGAAGCATCAACCTACTGAATGAGAGGGTTCACATATTTCTATTTCTTACTATTTCAGTGCTATTGTAGTCTTTTTGTCTGTTCAGTTTTGCTTTCTAGTGGATTGGAAGGGTCAACATTTATTGATAGATAATAGATGGATCTGAGAATATACTTCATCTCAGAGCTAGGGATAAAGGCAGTTACATGTTCTTTCTGAGCTTCCCAAACTCTTGCATATTTTTCCTTTACATTCACATATATAGTCAACCCATAGTAATCTCAAGTAGATAACAAACTTAAAGGTGAATAGATTAAAATGCCAAAAGTCCTGAAATTGCAATGTGTTGAGTCATTTTGTACAGAGTTGAGAAACAGTAGCAGCACCAACCTTTTCTTTATTATCATTTTCTTTCTTTGAATAGAGTTTCCACTGAATTGAAAAGAAACCCCATGTACCAAACGATACAGGGCACAAAAAGGAGACTTGTGCCTAACGATCTATACAGACATATAATCAAGTAGTAATTGTAAACCTAGCTGATATGCGAGTGGAGTACAGTGTTAATGAAATTTCACAGCGGTTCTGGTAAGATGGTGATGGTTATTAAAGCTGACCCCCTTCAGCAAAGTAAATTGCCTTAGGTTTTAATTTTATTTTGACAGGATCCTTTATTACTTTTTCTGAAATCAATATTGACACACACAGCCCACTGTAGAAAAAGCTAAACAATGCAGTACTCTCAACAGTGAAAATCTGAACAACAGGTGGTTTATATTTTCAGTTGCTACATATATCATGCACTGCACAAAAATTATATGTGACACATTGAAAAACTGCTATGCATGCATTAATGCCATTAAGTGCATTTACTGTAGGCTCTAACTTTATATTCAATAAATAAAAAAAGGCAGTACGAGCTGTCACCACTTTTGAAGGCTTCTTTATAATGGATGACTAAGAAGAGTTACTATAAGTTAAAAAATATTCATATATACTGATTCTGCTTTCAAGTACAAAGAAAACTTTGAATATAAACCTTAATTTTTTGAGATTTTTTAAAAAGTAGAACTCAGGGAACAGAATACAATATGATAAAAATGGATCTTAATTCAGGTAGAAATCTAAAGATTCTTTATTTAAATAAAGGTTACATAGTCAAGTGACAACACACCCAGAACTAATGTCTCGGGCAGGTTTATCACTCTTGAAACCCGGGTTCAACATTTCAACAGGCAAAACTGGCAATGACTCAAATGAGAATATAGGTATATATATATATATATATATATATATATATATATATATATATATTTGTGTATTTCTATGTATGTGTGCACCATTAATTTAGCCACGTGCCTTCTCTTATCACATTTCAAATAGGACTTCTTATTGATAGCTCTAAGAAGATTCACATTTTTGTACTCAGAATAAAGTATTTATAAATTAAGAAATGTTTTTGCAATATTATTTGCTGAAAAAATGTTGCTTTTACCACTGTCAAAGGACAAAAGCTCTCTAATAAGCAGATGAAATTTCCCACCTATTTTTCCTCTGATGCATTCTGCTTTCCCAGTGCCTCTCTACTATTGTCACCGTCGCTGTCTTCAACTTTTCTTTGGAGTCTCCATTTGTCTAGGACTGTTACTTGCAGGGCTTTTCCAACAACTCTAATACTTTTTACTTTGAACTCACTGACCTATCAACTGTTCTCATTTACCCAAAGCACTTTGAAAAGGCTCGCCAATAATTTAACTCATATTAGTTTTTGTGTGTTCTGCTCTGCTCCATTCTAAACCTGTCTAAATTCTGTACATCATAACCACATTCATTCTCTGAAGACTTAATCTGTGCAGCAATATTCAATTTTTCTCTGTATCTTTCTCTCTTCATTCATTTTCTTTAATACTGCTGCTTCGTAGCCTAGAGGCCCAGACCTTTCCTAGATATTTTGTCATTTCTTTTATGCTTCCACATTTTTGCATCTTGCCTTCTAATGGTTTTTTCTTCCTCTTCCTGGTTCTTTATTATTTGTATAGTTATCACTCTAAAACAAACAAAACAAAACAAAACAAAAGCCTCCATTTTGGTCTCCTCTTCAGTTATACATACACTAGCGATTTTTTTCTCATTAATGCCATTACAAAGCATCTGGAATAAAAACACACATGGTGATTAGAAACAACCACCCAAGAACAAGCTTGCTTCTTTGTTTGAGAATGCTAGCAAGTATTCAGGGATCACTTGTGAATAATTGTGTAGATTTCAATTAATGTAACTCATACATTAAAATAAGTTCTGGAAAAAAGATTATACAATAATATGGAAAATAGATTATATTGTCAAAAGCAAAATTGATTAGCTTGATTTTATGGCAGTAGGCAAATATATAAATTAAATGGTGAATTATCCTAAACAATACATAATATTCTCCTATATTCTCCATTTTGTGTAAAAGCCTGACAAAAAATCTTTAGAAGCTGTGAAGCACTGCCATTATATTTATGCTCACTAAGCAGTATACCATAATTATTTAACTACAGTTTCAATGTTTTCATGTATGCAGCAATGCTGAGTCATTAAAAACTCAGTATTATTGTGTTCTTTTTCAATTACCTGAACATCCCCTGGGTCCAAGAGGATGAATAAGTTTCCAAAGATTGCAGACTTTCTTATCCTATTAGGAATGATTGTATCTACTCTTTCCTCTTATATGAACCTATTTTTATTGGTGTTTGTTTAGCGACTTTGGAGTTTTTATGAAATCAATTAATAAAAGCCTTTTAAAAATTTAAATATAATGGGCAGATAGCGATTGTCTTCTTTACTAATATGTTATTCAACTCTTTATATATATAATTAAGGTCACTCTCATACAGATATTTCTTGTTTTATCCAAACAGTGTTTTTGTTTTTTCTCTCTATGAAAGCCCCTATTTAGTCACTCCTCTGAGAATACAGAAAGAACAAATAAGTTTAAATTGCAGCATGTAGGATTTAAATTAGAAATAAATAAAAAATGTTTTCACAGTAGACACTTTTAAATAAGAAACCTTATTTGTGGATATTTTGTTAACTGATAGAGTATATATACTATATATTTTACTTTCTGTTGCTGGTATTTAATTGCCTTCTGTTAGGAGGAAAAATATGAACAAAATGACTTCCAGGGTTTGTCTTCATTCAAAGACAAGTGTAAAAACTTTATGAGAAAATATCAAGAATGAAAAATGTCTTTTTTACTCACCTATTTTTTTACAATAATAATAAAGTAATTTTTTTATCTTAGTCAAAATATTTGAATCAAAAATGAGTAGAAAAAAATGAAATATCTTGTGCTCTTTGACATGGGAATAATGCTTAAAATAAATACTACCTATTATATAGCATTACCATGTGTTAGGCATTTTTTTTTCTTTTCTATTTTCTTTTTTTAATTAACATATTAATGTATTATTTGAAAGTAATAGAATCATCAGGCTTACACAATTCACATCACTCACCATAGCAAACACCCTTCCCAATGTCTATAACCCAGCCACCCTATCCCTCTCACCACCACCCCAGTACCCTCAATTTGTTTCATGAGATTAAGAATCTATTATTTGACTCCCTCCTAATCCCATCTTGTTTCATTTTTCCCTCCCTAACCCCCACGACCACCAGCCCTGCCTCACAAATTCCTCATATCAGAGAGATCATATGATAATTACCTTTCTCTGATTGACTTATTTCGCTCAGCATAATACCCTCTAGTTCCATCCAAGTTGTTGCAAATGGAAATATTTCATTTCTTTTGATGGTTGAGTAGTATTCATTGTGTATATATACCACATCTTCTTTATCCATTCATTTGTTGATGGACATTTAGGTTCTTTACATAGTTTGGCTATTGTGAACATAAACATCCAGGTGCCCCTTTGAATCTCTACATTTGTATCTTTAGGGTAAATACCCAGTAGTGCAATTGCTGGGTCATAGGGTAGCTCTGTTTTCAACTTTTTGAGGAACCTCCATACGGTTTTCCAGAGTAGTTGCACCAGCTAGCATTTCCACCAAAACTCTGTGAGGGGTCCCCTTTCTCCACAACCTCAACAGCATCTGTTGTTTCCTGATGTGTTAATTTTAGCCATTCTGACTCGTGTGAGGTGATATGTCACTGTGGTATTGATTTGTATTTCCCTGATGCTGAGTGATGTGGAGCACTTTTTCATGTGTCTGTTGGCCATCTGGAGGTCTTCTTTGCATAAATGTCTGTTCATGTCCTCTGCCCATTTCTTGATTGGAGTATTTGTTCTTTGGGTGTTGAGTTTGATAAGTTCCTTATAGATTTTGGATCGTAGCCCTTTATCTGATATGTCATATGTGAGTATCTTCTCCCATTCTGTCAGTTGTCTTTTGGTTTTGTTGATGTTTCCTTTGCTGTGCAAAAGGTTTTGATTTTGATAAAGTCCTAAGTTCATTTTTGCCTTTGCTTCCCTTGCCTTCGATGATGTTTCTAGGAAGAAATTGCTGTGGCTGAGGTTGAGGAGGTTGCTGCCTGTGTTCTCCTCAAGGATTTTGATGGATTACTGTCTCACATTGAGTTTGTTCATCCATTTTGAGTCTATTTTTGTGCATGGTGCAAGGAAATGGTCTAGTTTCTTTCTTTCTTTTCTTTTTTCTTTTCTTTTTCTTTTTTTTTTTTTTTTTTGCATTAGGCTGTCCAATTTTCCCAACACCATTTGTTGAAGAGACTGTCTTTTTTCCACTGGACATTCTTTCTTGCTTTGTCAAAGATTAGTTGATCATAGAGTTGAGGATCCATTTCTGGGCTCTCTATTCTGTTCCACTCATCTATGTGTCTGTTTTTGTGCCAGTACATACTGTCTTGATGATTAGAGCTTTGCAAAAGAGCTTGAAGTATGGAATTGTGATGCTACCAACTTTTGCATTCTTTTTCAACATTCCTCTGGCTATTTGGGGTCTTTTCTGATTCCATATAAATTTTAGGATTATGTGTTCCATTTCTTGAAAAAAAAAAAGAAGGTTTTTTGATATGAATTGCGTTACATGGGTAGATTGCCTTAGGTAGCATAGACATTTTCACAATATTTGTTCTTCCAATCCATGAGCATGGAATGTTTTTCCATTTCTTTGTGTCTTCCTCAATTTCTTTCATGAATATTTTATAGTTTTCTGAGTACAGATTCTTTGCCTCTTTGGTTAGTTTTATTCCTAGGTCTCTTGTAGTTTTGGGTGCAATTGTAAATGAGATTGACTCCTTAGTTTCTCTTTTTTTCTGTCCTGTTGTTGGTATATAAAAATACAACTGATTTCTGTGCATTAATTTTATATCCTGACACTTCACTGAATTCCTGTATGAGTTCTAGCAGTTTTGAAGTGGAGTCTTTTGCGTTTTCCACATAAAGTGTCATGTCATCTACAAAGAGTGAGAGTTTGACTTCTTCTTTGCCAATTTTATTTAAGTTGTTTTTGTTGTCTGATTGCTGAGGCTAGGAATTACAGTACTATATTGAATATCAGGGAGTATAGTGGACATCCCTTCTGTGCACCTGACCTTAGGGGAAAAGCTCTCAGTTTTTCCCCATCAAGAATGATATTTGCTGTGGGTTTTTCATAGATGGCTTTGATGATATTGAGGTATGTAACTTCTGTACCTACACTGTGAAGAGTTTTGATCAAGAAAGGATGCTGTATTTTGTCAAATTTTTTCAGCATCTATTGAGAGTATCATATGGTTCTTGTTCTACCTTTTATTAATGAATTGTATCATATTGGTTGATTTGTGGATGTTGAACCAACCTTGCAGCCCTGGAATAAATCCCTCTTGGTCGTGGTGAATAATTCTTTTTATGTAGTGTAGGATCCTGTTGGCTAGTACTTTGGTGAGAATTTTTGCATCCATGTTCATCAAGGATATTGGTCTATAATTCCCTTTTTTGATGGGATCTTTGTCTGCTTTTGGGATCAAGGTAATGCTGGTCTCATAAAATGAGGTTGAAAGTTTTCCTTCCATTTCTATTTTTTGGAGCAGTTTCAGGAGAATAGGAATTAATTGTTCTTTAAATGTTTGGTAGAATTCTCCTGGGAAGACATCTGTCTCCAGGCTCTTGTTTGTTGGGAGATTTTTGATGATTTCTTCAATCTCCTTACTGGTTATGGGTCTGTTCAGGTTTTCTGTTTCTTCCTGGTTCAGTTTTGGTAGTTTATATGTTTCTAGGAATGCATCCATTTCTTCCAGATTGTCAAACTTGCTGGCATATAGTTGCTCATAGTATGTTCTTATATTTGTATGTATTTCTTTGGTGTTGGTTGTGATCTATCCTCTGTCATTTATGATTTTATTTATTTGGGTCTTTTCTCTTTTCTTTTGGTAAGTCTGGCCAGAGGTTTATCAATCTTATTCATTCTTTCAAAAAACCAGCTCCCAGTTTTGTTGATTTGTTTTACTGTTCTTTGGGTTTCTACTTCATTGATTTCTGCTCTGATCTTTATTATTTCTCTGGGTTTAGGCTATATTTGCTGTTCTTTCTCCGGCTCCCTTAAGAATAGGGTTAGGTTGTATATTTGCAAAATTTTTTTTTAATGGCTTATATTGCTATATACTTTCCTCTTAGGGCTGCCTTTGTTGCATCCCAAAGATTTTTAACAGTTGTTTTTACACTTTCATTTGTTTCCATGAATTTTTTTTAATGGTTGACCCATTCATTCTTTAGTAGGATTCTCTTTAGCCTTATGTATTTGGGTTTTTTTTTCTACTTTCCTCTTGTGTTTGAGTTCTAGCTTCAGAGCATTGTGGTCTGAAAATATATAGGGAATGATACCAATCTTTTGGAAATAGTTGAGACCTGATATTTGCCCCAAGATGTGATCTATTCCTGGAGAATGCTCCATGAGCACTAGAGAAGAATGTGCATTTTGTTGCTCCAGGATGGAATGTTCTGAATATATATATGATGTCCATCTGGTCCAGTGTGTCCAGTTTATTTCCTTGTTGGTCTTTTGCTTAGATGATCTGTCCTTTTCAGTGAGGGGGGTGTTAAATTCCCCTACTATTTTTGTATTATTGTCAATATATTTCTTTTATTTTGTTATTAATTGGCTTATATAATTGGCTGCTTCCATGTTAGGGCCATAGGTATTTAAAATTGTTAGATTTTCTTGTTGGACTGAACCTTTAAGTATGAAATAATGTCCTTCCTCATCTCTTATTACAGTTTTTGGCTTAAAATCTAATTTACCTTATAGAATGATTGCCACGCCAGTTTTCTTTCAATGTCCATTAGCATGGTAAACTGTTTTCCACCCTCTCACTTTAAATCTGGAGGTGTCTTTGGGTATAAAATTAGTTTCTCATAAATAGCATATAGATGGGTCTTGTTTTTTTTTATCCATTCTGGTACCCTGTGTCTTTTGATTGGGACATTTAGCCCATTTACATTCAGGGTAACTCTTGAAAAATATGAATTTAGTGCCATTTTATTGCCTGTAAGGTGACTGTTACTGTATATTGTCTCTGTTCCTTTCTGGTCTACTACTTTTAAGCTTACTCTTTTCTTGGAGGACCCTTTGCAATATTTCCTATAGGGTTGGTTTGGTGTTTGCAAATTCTTTTAATTTTTTTTATTGTAAGCTTTTTTTTTTTTTTTCCACTTTCCTGAACTTTATTAAAGAAAAAGCAATGATGGTAAATCTCAAGAACATAGTCAAATTTCTAGGATTCTTCCCCTGAAAATGTGACATTTGATTTTCAAACACATGCCAGAGCATACATGGTTCCCAATTGTACTAAGTAGATGAGAAGCTGAAATCCTAAAACGTTCATCTTCCAACTTTCCCCAGTCTGTGGTCTGTCTTTGGATCAGCAATAATTGCCTGAACAGCTACTATGGTTTCATTCATTTTTGTCTGTAGCTCTCTGAGCTCTTCTAAATGCAGCAATCGCAGAATTTGAGCAGCTTCATTAAGAACTGCATCTCCTGTGTCAAAACCAAGAATATGTTTGTCTAAAGCAACAGGCAAGCCCTCTTTCGTTTGATTTGCTTTAGCAACTGCATCCTGTGTCAGGCGCTCCTGGATGAAAATGCGAATTGCCTTAAGCATTACCAGGTAATCATCGTGATGCTGAATCTGAAGAAGGTTAGCCAAAGCCATTACACCAGCCTTAAAATCAGGATTATTTACATCCAAATTGATCAATGGCTCTGCATTTTTAGTTGCATTGTCAGCATTTTTTGTGTTATCAGGTACCAAGTCCTTGTATTTTTCAGCATTATCTCCATATTCAAGTCTAACAGCTAAACCAAGAAGCCAGTCAATTGCTTCTTGTCAATCTTGAATCTTGAAAGGACAGTTAACATCTTTGAGACACTTTTCAAAGAACTTGGGCCAGTCACTGCTGTGGATGTTTCTTAAATTACCTCTGTCTTCAATCTTGTAGTGTCTGATTTTCTGGTCTTCAAGCCAAACAATAAAGTTTCTAAATTCTGTTTTATCTTTGCAGTTGAAACCAGCCGGGTTGTGGTAGTCAAGGGCCGTCAGCTTGCGTCGGAACATGGTCCCCGCGTCTCGCTCTGGTCTCCCGGGTTTCAGCCGGGAGAGGCTGTTGTAAGCTTTTTTTAATCTCTTCTATTTTCAATGACAGCCTAGCTGGATATAGTATTCTTGGCTGCATATTTTTCTCATTTAGTGTTCTGAATATATCATGCCAGTTCTTTCTGGCCTGCCAAGTGTCTATGGATAGCTCTGACAGTCTAATATTTCTACCATTGTATGTTATTGACCTCTTGTCCGAGCTGGTTTCAGGATTTTCTCTTTGTCGCTGAGACTTGTAATTTCTACTATTAGATGACGGGTTGTGGGCCTACATTTATTGGTTTTGAGGGGTGTTTTCTGTGCTCCCTAGATTTTGATGTTTGTTCCCTTAGCCAAATTAGGGAAAGTCTCTGCTATAATTTGCTCCACTATACCTTCTGCCCCTGTCTTTCTTCTTTTTCTGGGATCCCAATTATTCTGATATTGTTTTGTCTTGTGGTGTCACTTATCTCTCGAATTCTCCCCTCATGGCCCAGTAGTTTTTTGTCTCTCTTTTGTTCAGCTTCTTTATTCTCATCATTTGGTCTTCTATATCACTAATTCTTTCTTCTACCTCTTTTATCTTGCAGTAAGAGCCTCCATTTTTTATTGTACCTCATTAATAGCTTTTTAAATTTCAATTGGTTAGATTTTATTTCTTTTATTTCTCCATAAAAGGAGTTTATTTCTCCAGGAAGAGATTCTCTAATATCTTCCATGCTTTTTTTGGGCCCAGCTAGCACCTTGATAATTGTCATTCTGAACTCTAGTTCTGACATACTACTAATGTCATTATTGACTAGGTCCCTAGCTATTGGTACTGCCTCTTGTTCTTTTTATTTGTGGTGAGTTTTTCCACCTCGTCATTTTATCCAGATAAGAATAGATGAATGGGGAAGAAAATACTAAAAGGGTTACAATGGCCCCTGAAAAATATACACTAACCAAATCAGAAGAAACCTGGAACTAGGTGGAGATGAAAGGGGAAATAAGAAAAAAGTATATACATATATATATAATTTAAATATATATATTTAAGTTTAATATACATATATTTTAGACTGGTGAATAGAATAGAACCACATTTTTTATTCTGGGTGTATTTTGGTCTGTTATAAAAAACTATCTCCCAAAATTTTAATGAAAGGTAAACATATATACAAAAATAAGGGTAAACATGATGAAGGGATGTAATATGACTGTAAAGATGAAATTTAAAAAAAAAGATTCTAATGAAGGAATTGATGATATTAGAAGTTTTTTTGAAAAAAAAAAAAAAAGGAGGAAAGAATGTGATCTGGGTGGATACTAGAAGAAATCCATGCAGTGGATTTAGGGTGTATTTTGATCTGTTAGAAGAAGTTGTATCACAAAATTTTAAAGAAAAAGAACCTATATGTATACAAAAAATAAGGTTAAATACAATGAAGGGATAAAATATGACTATAACAATGAAAATTTTAAAAGATTTTTAAAGAAGTATTGATAAGAAAAAAATTGTTAAAAAATGTTAAAATAAGAAAGAGGAACAATTTTAAAAATAGAATAAGAAAAAGAATTGGTCTTTCAAAGTTAATTTAAAAAAAAATGATCATGGGGAAAAAAGCCATGAATTCTATGTGTTGCTTTCCCCCAGCTCTGGAGTTCTGAAGTTCTCATTGATTGGTGAACTTGGTCTTGGCTGGATGTTCTTGCTAATCTTCTGGGAGAGGGGCCTGTTGCAGTGATTATCAAATGTCTTTGCCCCAGCCAGAATTGCACCACCCTTGTCAGGGGCCAGGCTAAGTAATCTGCTCACGTTCACTCTTGGTAGTTTTTGTTACCTGAACACTTTCCATATAGCTTTGGAGGGTGGGAATGAAAATGGTGACCTCTCAATATCTGTAGCCAAGAGCTCATAGCCCCACTCCTCAGTGCACCCTCAGAGAAAAGCAGTCAATCCCTCCCATTTCTCTGGTCACACTCTGAGCTCACCCAACCTGTGACCAAGCATTCCTATCTCTGGTGGACACCCCATTTGGATTCTCCAAACCCAGCAGATTCCTGCATCATCCTCTCATGCTGCTCCCCCCAGAGGAGGAAGGAGGGGATATCTCCAGATCTGCCACTTGTAGTGTCCATGCTTGAAGGGCAGTGGCCTGACAGTGCCTTGGATCATGGTTTAAGGTAATCCCAAACTGGGAACCCATTCCTTGGTTCCATCTTTGCATCTGGCTTTTTTTTTTTTTTTAAAGATTTTATTTATTTATTTGACAGAGAGAAATCACAAGTAGATGGAGAGGCAGGCAGAGAGAGAGAGAGAGAAGCAGGCTCCCTGCTGAGCAGAGAGCCCGATGCGGGACTCGATCCCAGGACCCTGAGATCATGACTTGAGCCGAAGGCAGCGGCTTAACCCACTGAGCCACCCAGGCGCCCCTGCATCTGGCTTTTTTGCTCTGATATCTGGGAGCTCTACCACACTCAGACACCCTTGGTCTTTTTGTGACCCCACGGGTCCTGAGACCACACTGTCCCTGGGACGGTTCCATCCCCACTTAGCCTCTAGAGTGATGTCCCTCTGGAACAGACTTCTAAATATCCCAATTTTGTCCTCCACTACTCTCTCGCTTCCCAGGAGCCAGCACCTCCCCCTGCAGTCTATCTTTCCATTGCTTCAGATTCATTTCTCTTCGCATCCTACCTTCTGGACATTGGTCAATTTTCTGTTCTTAGAATTGCTGTTATTCTCTTCTATCTACTGTTGAGTTTGTAGGTGTTCAGAATGGTATGATAACTATCTAGTTGAATTACTGGGACCTGATGATATTTTGGTCTCCTACTCCTCTGGCGTCTTGCTTCTTCCCCCCATGTCAGGCATTTTAAAGCATTTTACATATATTTTCATACTTAATCATGTCAATAGTCCCTTTAGGTGTGTCTTGTACTAGCTTGTAAGTGAGAAAAATAAGCCTCAGAGAGGTTCTTTAGTCCACTTTATGTTGTTCAGATAAGAATAAATATGAAAAAATAATTACAATCCAGATTTAAAAGTAGGTTTTTCTGTTATCATCTTTGACAGTAAGAGCAAATTAGTAATAGACAATAAAGAAATATGAGTTGATAATATAATTATATTATCTTTAAATGTAGATGCTTCTAATGCTGTTAAATGAATGGATAGAATCATATATTTTGTTTTAGTGTGCAACATTCACCAATTGCTGTTGAAATGATTAAATATGACAATATGTGTAAAATTCTTAAAAATGCTATGGTGAGTGCTGTGAAGTGTGTAAACCTGGTGATTCACAGACCTGTACCCTGAGGCTAATAATATGTTAATAAAAAATTTATAAAAAGTTAATAAAAAAATGCCTGAATAAAATTTTGAGTTAATTTTTGTTTATGATGTATGATTGTGGCACAATTACATCATTTTGCATGTGAAATTCCAATTTTCCCAGTACTACCTATTGAAGATTATTCTTTCCCCATTGTATATCCTTGGCTACTTTGTTGTAAATTAAATAGCCATTTACATATGGGTTATTTCTGAGCTATTTCATTGGTTTATATGTTTGTTTTTATGTGTGATTACTATAGCTTTGTAATATTATTTGACCTCAGGGATATTAATATAATGCCGATGATCCTTTTAATGACAATTAATATTAATAACTTCAGCTTTGTTTTCCTTAAGCTTGCTGTGGCAATTCAGGGTCTTTTGTGGTCCCATACAAATTTTAGGATGGCATTATTTTTGTGAAAAATGCTATTGGAATTTTGATAGGGATTGCATTAAATCTGTACATTGCTTTCGGCAGTATGAACATTTAAACAACATCAGTTCTTCCAGTCCATGAGCATAGATATTTTTCCATTTATTTCTGTCTTTTTCAGCTTCCTTCAACAATGTTCTATAGTTTTCAGAACACCAGTTTTTCACCTGCTTAGTTAAATTTATTCCTAGAAATTCTGTCCTTTTTGATGCAATCACAGATGGGACTGTTTTCTTCATTTATCTTTCTGATAATTCCTTGTTATTGTATAGAAATACAGCTGACTTTTATACATTGGTGTTATATCCTACAACTTAATTCATTTATCAGTTCTAACAGTTTTTGGTGGAGTCTTTAGGGCTTCCTGTATATAATAACATAGCATCTCTAAGTAAAGAAAGTTTTGCTTTTCCCTTCAAATTTATTTGCCTTCTTTTTCTTGCCTACATTCAGGTAGAACTTGAATAAAAGTGGTTAATGTGGGCATCGTTATTCTAATCACAGAGGAGAAGTTTTGATTTTTCATCAATGAGTGTAATATTAGTTTTGGTATTGTTATATATGGCTTTGATTATGGTTAGGTTCATTTTCTGTATACCCACTTTGTTGAGTTTTTATCATGAAAGGATATTGATTTTTGGCAAATGCTTTTTCTACATCTATTGAGGTGATTATATGATTTTTATCCTTCATTTCGTTAAGGTGCTGTATCACATTGATTTGTGGATGTTAAGCTATCCTTGCCTCTTTAAATAAATTCCACTTCATCATGGTGTCTGATTCTATTAATGTATTATTGAATTTGTTTTTTTTTTAATATTTTGTTGAGGATTTTTGCATCTATGTTCATAAGAGATACTGGCCTGCAATTTCCTTTTCTGTTGTGTTGTCAAGTTTTAGTATCAGGGTAATGATGGCCTTCAAAAGTGAGTTGGAATGTTTTCACTTCTGTTCTAGTTCTTGGAAGAATTTGAGAAAGATTGGTATTCATTTTTCTTTAAATGTATGGTAAAAATTTCGAGTGAAGTCACCTTGTCTTTAACTTCTGTTTGTTGGAAGCTTTTCAATTAATGATTCAGTCTCCATACTAGTAATTGTCCTATTCAGATTTTCTCTTCATGATTCAATCTTAGTAGTTTGTGTATTTTTAGGAATTTGTCAATTTCATTTAGGTTTTTTAGTTTGTTGATGTGTATTTGTCATAATAGTCTCAAGATCTTTTTTATTTCTGTGGTATCAACTGTAATGTCTTTTCTTTCTTATTTTATTTGAGACTTCTCTTATTCTTGGTGAGTTTGGCTAATGATTTGTCAATTTCATTCATTTTCAAAGACCCAGCCCTTGGTTTGTTGATCTTTTCTGTAGACCTTTTAGACAATATTTTATTATTTTACACTCTGATCTTTTACTTTACTAACAAAGATCCTTTTAATGACTTTTGGCTTCATTTATTCTTCTTTTTTTAGTTCTTTGAAGTGTAAAGTTAGGAGGTTTGAAGTGGTTTTTTTTTTTTAATATATATATATATAAACACTCATCATTATGAACTTCCCTTGTAGAACTGCTTTTGCTACATCCAACAAGTGTTGGTATGTTGTATTTTTTTTTCATTTGTCTGAAGATTTTTTTTCTTTTTTGATACATTTATTGTTTAGTAGTATGTTTCATCTTTACATATATGTGCATTTTCCATTTTTTTCTTAAAATTTCCAATTTCATGCCATTGTGGTCAGAAAAAAAATTCTTGTTGTTATTTCAATCTTCTTAAATTAAGACATTTTGTGGACCTACATATCTGTCATGGAAAATTTTCATGTTCTCTTAAGAACATATATTCTGCTTTTGAATGGAATGTTTGATAAATGTCTGTTAAGCCCATCTCGTCTAATGGGTCACTGAATCCCAATGTTTCCTTATTGATTTTCTGGGTGGATATTTTATCAGCTGATGAAAGCAGGTTATGAAGGTCCTTCCTATTTTTGTCTATTTCCTGCTTTAAGTCTTTAATATTTGCTTTATATATTTAGGTGCTACAATATTGGGAGCTTAATATTTATAAATGTTATATCCTCTTTTTGGATTGACCATTTTATTGTATATAATCTAATATTTTTTGTATCTTAGTACAGCCTTTGTCTTAGTCTGTTTTGTCTAATAGATGTATAGCTCATTGCTTTGTTTGTTTTTGTTTTCCATTTGCATGGAATACATTTTTCTGTACTTTTACTTGTGTCCTTAAACTTAAAGGATTTTTTTTGTAGCCACCGTATAGTTTGGGTCTTGTTTTGTAATTCATTTAGAACTATATATCTTTTGCCATATATTTGGAGAATGTAACCATTTATTTTTTTTGTAACCATTTATATTTAAAGTCATTATTGATAAGTATTTCTGGCACTTTTAAATTACTTAAAATTATTATTAAATTTTCTGGTTGTTTTATTTCTTTTCCCTTCTTACTTTCTGGCATTTTGATTTGATGACTTTATTTATTATTCATTTAAAATTCAAATGACTCCTATTCTGTGCATGGCTACTTCTTTCATTGTAATTTAGGGATCCACATTTCTTCCATTTCGTGAGGTTTCCATCATTCAGGACCTCTACATAAGGTCACAAATGAGGAAAGAAGTATAGAAAGCACACATTTTGCTTAATCACTTTGGGGCAGAAGTGGCTCCTTTTACTTTCACTCATATTCCATTGGTAGAACCTGGTCATGCATCTCCTTCTAGATTTAAGGTGGTGAAAAAAGGAAGGGAGCTAGAAAATATAGTCCCTGGCTGGGCATCCATTTCCCAGCAACAATTTTGAAGTATAGAGATGGACACACATATTTGCTGGAAAGTTAGACATTTCTGCCTTAGGAATCAGGTTGATTGGTGGAACTTTTGGATAACAGATCCACAGTGAGGGAACGCAGGTAATCAGGTTGCTCTATACAGTATTTTAGTTACTTAAACAACAGGAACCTTCATGAAAAAGGGAATCTAGTGGCGCCTGGCTGCCTCAGTTGGTTAGACATCAGCCTTCAGCTCAGGTCATGACCCAGAGTCCAGGGATCAAGACCCACATCAGGCTCCTTACTCAATGAAGAAGTCTGCTTCTTCCTCTGCCTCTCACCCTGCTTCTGCTCACTCTTTCCTTCTCAAATAAAAAAAGGAAAAAAAAAAAAAGAAAGAAAAAAAAAAAGGCATCTACCTAGAGTAAAAACAAACAAACAACCAAAAACCTTTGTTAACCTGAAGAATCAAGAATGAAGTGCCTAGGGACATCTGGATGGCTCAGTGGGTTAAGCCTCTGCCTTCGGCTCAGGTCATGATCTCAGGGTCCTGGGATCGAGTTCCACATCAGGCTCTCTGCTCTTTCCCTCAGCCTGCCTTTCTGTCTACTTGTAATCTCTCTTTCTGTCAAATAAATAAATAAAATCTTTCCAAAAAAAAAAAAAAAAGAATGAAGTGCCTATATACTTTATTTATTGTTCTATTAACATAGAACATGCTATTGTTTGGAGGTTGGAACATTCATATGTTCAAATCTTGATACCCAAATTTGATGGTATTAGTAAAAAGGGCCTTGGAGAATTACTTAAGCCATGAGGATGAAACATTTATTAATGGGATTAGTGACTCCTCTTTTTTAAATGATATATTTATTTTAGAGAGCCATAAAGAAGGAGCAGGAGGGGTAGAGAAAGGGGGAGAGAGAAACTGAAGCAGACTCCATGCTGAGTACTGAGACTAACATGGTGCTCCATTTCATGACCCTGAGGACAATGTTAGCCAAAATCAAGAGTCATACACTCAACAGACTGTGCCACCCAGGCATCCCTGGATTAGTGCCTTTAAAAGATGTTCCAAGAAACCCCTGGTCCCTTCTACCATTTGAGGACACAGTGAAAAATCTCTGCCTATGAACCAGGAGGAAGTCCTCACCAAAATATGATCATACTAGCTCCCTGATCTTTGGCTTCCCAGCCTCCAGGAATGTGAGAAATAAATTAGTTGTTGCTTGTAAACTACCTCATCTGTAGCATTTCATTATGGAAGTCCAAACAGACTGATGAAACACCAATAAATAATTATTTTCAAATGTGAAAGTTCTATGGAGGATGAGAACTTTAATATTTCACACAATGACATGATTAAACAGTTTTGTTTTATATCCAGTGATTAAGTGATGACATAAATTTACTCCAACTAAAAACTGCTATGAAATGTTTTCAATTCAATGCCCTATGGCATTTGACATTCATTTATACCAGAACTTCCTTTTCCATGTGATAGGAAGATAGCTCATACCATTATTCTAGGCCTTCATTAAAAAGAAATATTTTATTAACATAGCTGTTACTGCTTCCACAACAACCAAATGCTGACAGGGATTTTTTACTTACAGGTATTTGCCAATTGGCATGTTCCTTAAACGTTCTCAGAATTTGTGGTCTAACAAAGGTATGGAAAAGTTAAAAACCTATTTCAGGATATAAGCTGATCACAGTAGGCTGAATTCATGCAGGTTTCTCAGAGGACTTTTCCAAAGTACTCCCCTCCATCCCCAAGTGTATTATAAAAGTATTATTTTTAAAAATAATAAGACTGGAGCACCTGGGTGGCTCAGTGGGTTAAGCCTCTGCCGTCAGTCCAGGTCATGATTCCAGGGTCCTGGGATAGAGCCCGCGTCGGGCTCTCTGCTCAGTGGAAAGCCTGCTTCTCTCTGCCTGCAGCTCTGCCTACTTGTGATCTCTCTCCCTCTGTCAAATAAATAAATAAAACCTTTTTAAAAATAAAAAAAAAGTAAAAATAATAAGAGTATTTATGCTATTAATCTATTAACTCTCCTTCAGACAATTTACTTCTTGAGTTTAACACCTTTCCTTCTTAGAATTCTCTTAATTCTTTCCATGATCTCTGTTTTGCTTTTTGTCTTTTCCTCCTGGGAAATACTAGAATTTGGAACTGAGGGAATTGTTAAATAAATAAACACAAAAACTGATTCAAAATTTAGAAGCTAAATGTTTCAATGTTTTTTCTTAGTAAAGTCTTCTACCAATGTTCTCTTCTTAACATTGAATATACCTTGCCTTATATATTTTCATATATTCATTTTCAAATAAGCTGGAGATCATTTTATAAATACCCATATTGGACTGTTGGTTTTCTTCTTCAGCTAGCAAACATAGGGCTTTGCATTTATTTCCCCACATATGTAAGACTGAGTATTATACCACCTCAGACTATTACTGGCACATTTACATTTGCACTGTAAAGTCAAAGTTAAAACCATTAATCTAAAAGGTCAGTTCATGAAGGATTATCTAAGGCAAAGTTTAGCATATAGGAGTCAAAGACCCTGCAGCTTCTCTACTGGGCCCTCTGTCAAACCATGCTACTGTTATCACGAGGTTTTACTCAAAGAAATGGCACTAGGAGACTGGGCTTGAGTCAGTAGACTTGCCAGTTGGATCTGACGTATCTGCTGTGTGTATTCACAATAAACCAACTGGCCTATCCAATGCCATTATTTAACCACAACACTAGGTCTTATTGTGCGTGGAGTTTAAAGTCTCTGTTTTTAACAAAATGCCTTTCTACCAGATAAGGATTTTTAAATATTCTTTTAAAATATTAAAATATTCTTTAATATATTCTTATGAGGAAGGCAAATAGCAAAGCTTGTAATCCTTACCTAATACATGGGCATGTGTCAAAAGATGAAAGGGCTCCTACTATTCATCAATTGTCAAAGTGAATATAGGATTCATGAGAATATTTATGATCAATTGTGTTTTCCCTACAGTTCTCTCTCAATTTGAAAGGACATAGAGATGATTAATCTATATGTAATGTTTAATATTTGACTGTATTTGTTCATATCCATTTATTTGTTTTCAGAATTATATCTGTATCTGATATTATTAGAGCAATAAACACTGATAATAGTTTTTCACAAAAGTTGTTGAAGGTCAGTTAGTGAACAAATGCTTTGTCAAGAATTTTAAGGACAATGTCTAAGGAATATTTATAATTATTTATAGAAATTGGACTACTTAAACACTTTATAATTACATATTATGAAGTATAAAACCAGTAGCTTCTAAGGGTTCCTGGGTGGGTCAGTTGGCTAGGTGACTGATTCCTGATTTTGGCTCAGGTTATGGTCTCAGAGTTTGAGATTGAGCGCTAGGAGGGCTCTACGCTCAGGAAAGTCTGCATGAGATTCTCTCTCCCTTCTCCCTCTTCCCCTAACCCAGTTCATGTACTCTCTTTAAATAAATAAAATCTTAAAAAAATAAA
This sequence comes from Mustela lutreola, assembly GCF_030435805.1. Lineage (NCBI taxonomy): Eukaryota > Metazoa > Chordata > Mammalia > Carnivora > Mustelidae > Mustela > Mustela lutreola. Next base: position 14,024,591 of record NC_081290.1, read on the forward strand.
CAATGGTTTCTAGAGCTGATTTATATTGCTTCACAGAGCAGATTATTAAATTTTCAGGAATTTTACAAATACAAACTGGTTGATAGTAATAATATGTGAGTGACCACATGTATTTAAATACATTTTATTAATGTTAAATGTAGTAAATACTGAAACTTATTTTCTAATTATGTTACTATACTTTACTTTTCCCATATATTTTGTATCTGCATGTTTGAAATACTAGAGGACACTGTGCTACTGAGCATCTCTTCTCAACTCCTCTTTCAGTGAAGTCACTTGGATAACCTAAATTGACTGTGGGGGGAGAATACCACTAAAATAAAATTCTACAAATCAGGACTTGATTTGTTCATTTATTCATTATCTAGACCAGGGATCAGAAAACTTCCACCTGTGGGTCAACAGCCTGTTTTTATATATAAAGTGATTTTGGAACCTAGCCATATGGCTACTTTTTTCTCTAATGGCATAGTTGAGTAGCTGAAACAAAGACCATATGGTCAGCAAGCATGAATTATATAGTATCTGGTCCTTTGAGAAGTAGATTGAAAACCCTGGAATTAAGAAAGCAAAGGAAAAAAAAAGTTAATAATGGAGTTGGAATTTATAAGTGTGTTGTGACTTTGGCCACCACATTGTGAATGGCACAAAAGAATAAAAAGCCTATTCTTCCATTATTCAAAAAATTATAATCCAGTTCAGCAAAAAGGTCTCTAGTACTATTGATAGGAAATTCCAATGTATAGATACTCGTTTCACTTCATCGTGCACATTAAGGTAAATAAGAATATCCACAAACATTTGTCAGAATTATACCAATCTCTTGCAATCATGGTGAATATAAAGTTAGCTAAAATCAACAAAATATATTAGCTGGCTATATGAAATTTAGGATACAGAGTATTGTAAATTTTATTATCTGTATATTATATGCTGCACAACCTTTTTATCTGTAAGATTTACAATAAACATATGCATATATGCATGTTTTGGGGATAGCCAGTGCTATCCATTTATCAGCACATCACATAGCTAAAGTTATGTGTCTTTACAGCTGTTAAAACTACTTCAGGGGTATCTAATTTTATTAATTGTTATACCCTTATACAATAATAGGTACTATGCAAATACCTAATATAATGTGTAGTATTATTATGTATTAATTATTTTTGTCAGTCACAAAATAATTTACCAAATTGGCTTTATATGAGTTTAATATCTTCAAAATTGAAGTTCCTTGCAGAATTAAAAAATTTAGAATTACAATATTAACAAATTTATACACAGAAAGAGCTTGATTATTATACTGTCAAGAAGGTATTACACTCATTGCAATTTTATAGAAAAAAACCACATTACTGATTTTGGCACAGCTTTCAATATATTGGTCAATTGTGTGTAAAAAGAGAGCCATTTTAGTTAGACTACTTTTTTTAAGAATTATCAAACACTATATCCCTTTTTTATTTAATCATTAATGAATATCATGAAAGATATAGTCTGGAAGATGCTGTTTAGTACATGTTCCTATTACAAAATCTTTCCTACTATCAACAAGCAAGGATTTAGTCTTAATTTTTCACAAAATAGCAAAAATCACCTCATTAATAGTTTTCACTATAAATACTGAATTACTTCCTCAACTTGTTACAATTCCAAGTGGGTTCTATAATTTTACATTCATTGAAAGAAATCTAAGGAGACAGACTATATAATCTAGAGCTATATAATTTATCATTTTGAAAAATTTAATATTTTGTATGAACTTATGAAACTTGTATGATGAGTATTGCAGTTTTTGAAAAATTCCCTTGCAATTAGATTGTGAGTATGCTGCTCTATAGTGTATTTCAGAAATAGTTTTGAAGGTTTAATAAAAATAAATTTCAGTATTGTCAATCATAGTAACAGAATAGAATGAGAAAAAGTTGGAAACAAGAAAATGAAAAGTGTCTTAGAAATAAGTAAAACTCAAAACAGGTTATTCCAAATAGTTCGTAAAATTTATAAAAATTTATATCTGTGGATAAAAGTAACAATGTCAACTACAGGTGCCGGGATGATAGAGAAAGAGAAAGAGTAGAAGGAAACACCTGGAGAGATTCAAGAGCAATTTACCAAATGAAGAAATAAATTTTTTCCATAGAACAGTGGAGGCTATAGAACTTGGAAATGAAGGATTGTGTCAAAAAGTTTGGGTGTATTTGTTAAATTTTGCTGAGGAATTAATATCAGACTTTGGTTCAGTAGTTTATATCAGTTCAGGAATTCTTGGGGAGTTGAGTTGCCATAGTTCTCCAGCCTGATGCCCTGCCTGCCACACTGGGTTTTAATGATTGAGAACAGACTTTATTTTGTTCTGTTTGTGTTTGGTGGGAGACTGCAGAATCTAATTGGAGAGCTCTATGTACTCATGTGGGAGGCCAGGCTCACATGAAAGGAAGGCTCAGACTGTCAAAAGGACAGGGTGTTTCCTAAGATTTCAAGGAGAGGGCATGAATCGTTGGAGAGATGCCAAAGTGCAGATGTGAAGATAAGGTAGAGGGCATCAGATGATGCCAAAATGAAATTGAGTATCGAGCTGCAGATGCGGTAGCAGCAATGGATTGAAACAACTGTCTCACATCTGGACCAAGAGCATAAAGACTGCTAGAATTTGCTGGTGACTGATGCAAGCAGCCGTTTTGGTCATTAGAATCATGTAGAACTAAAAAAAAAAACATAATGCTCAGGCCATAGCTCAGAACAATTAAATTAGAATGTGTGGACATAGGACCCAAGTATCCATGTTTTTTAGTTTCCCAGATCTGTGCAAAGTGCAACAAGTCTGAGACCCTTGTTTTAAAGGTACTTAAAGAACTGATTGCTCACTAGAATTGATGAAGTTCTAGAATCTAGGTGAGGTTCGGTGGGGTAAGGTCCAGAGCCAATGGCTAAGAAAGAATTCTTAATATGTCTCTGGTGCAAAAAGGTGATTTATTAAAGCATGGGGACAGGACCCATGGGCAGGAAGAGCTGCTGCCTCAGGAATGTGAGGAGTGGTCTATTATATACTTGTAAGTTGGGAGGGGGTTAGGGCTAGCATAGGTCTCTAAGGAATTTTGGAAGCAAGGTTTGTAGGACCTTGAGGGGCTAGCTATTGTTTTGGAAAAAAAAATATATTTATTACCAGTAATAAAACCTTCTCATGAGACCCTTTAGATGTATATCAATGGGCCATATGCTTGGGAATGATTGTCAACACTACCTTGGAGGTTTAGAGATAAAGTTTCCAAAGGAATTGTTGAAGTAGACTTACAGTATCCTGGTTGGGGGTGGGGGCCAGTCAGGCTAGGATTGCCTTTTGCCCTTAGCAAAGCCTTAAGGTGGGGGAAGTTGAGTGCCTAGAGGAGAGTCACTCTGCCTGTTTTAAGGGTTTGTCAGTAGGTAAGGAAATTTAATAATTTTTCTTCTGCCTCTGTTTCCACATCAAGAATCACCAGGGGCCTTTGTGTACCAATGTCTGATTCCTTCCCCAAACTCATCTATTCAGAATCTCTGGGGAAAGGGCCCAGGATGGGGATTAGTTGGGATCCAGGACTTTGTAATTTAGACAACAAACTACTATGTCTCATTCTTTTTCACTGAAGTGGTTCCACAGTGGGACAATAAGAAAATTAGCCTCAGTAAATTGGTAGATTGTGTAAATTATGAGAACTCAAAAAAAAAAAAAAATGACTGTGAATCTCAAAAAAGCTAACATTCTCTTCTTCATATTTGAAAATTACAGTCATTTTAATTTGATTATCTTGTGTGTAAAAAGTATATTAAATACAGATTTTTATTATTTTCCATAATTTTCAAAAACACATTTCATTAAAAATTTCTAATGCTGAAAACATGACTATTTTTTAGTATCATGTGGTTAAAAGAACTAAAATAGAAACTCCTTAAAAGAAACAGAAACTGAACCATGAGGATTCAATTCCTTATTGCCCATTTTATAATTTTTCAACATCACAAAAGTCAAAGCATGTGAGTAATACTGTACTTGAATACTCAGAAAGGAAATTGTTGCATAAATAATTAATGTTCCAAAAGGTTAAGCTTAATGTGAAAGTAGGTGATTTTCTCTTGCCAGGGTTACAGGGATTGAAGGTGAATAGTTTCCTGACATCCTCCTTATTGTAGGAAAATTAATGCTAATACTAGCTTCTTTTATGTCATGCAGATTTACCAGTATAATTTCTGTCTAGTAATTGAAGAAAAAAATTTTTTTTACTTTAAAATTGGAAGAGAGAATTTTGGGTAAAATTAGAATGAAATTTTGAATTGACAAAAAACACTATAACAGTGCATGCATCTTGACATTAACTGAAATTTTAAGAACAAATAAATAATAGAAATAAATATAGTATGGTTTTTCTGAGATAAATATACTTCTGATATTCAGTTTGTTTTTTAAAATTAATTTCATTTTAATTCACAAAGTTTATTTAAAGATAAATAGTATACATTGCTAAAATCAAAGAAGAAATGCCACAAATTATAAGATAAGCCTCTAGTCAAAAGAATAACTGGCAGGGAAAAAAAGGAAATGAATATTTACCTCCCTAATATCTGATTTACTGGTCCAATTGATTAGCAATGCTAATTGCATCAAAGTGCACCAAAATTTAATAATGAAAATTATTTCATCCAACTATTAAAATATATTTTGTTCATATATGGCATCTATAGAATGTTTTATTATGTTAATATAAGTGCCATAGAAGATAGTCAAAAAAGTTTGAGTTGTCAGGTGTTAGGAATTTGATTTATGTAATATTAAAGAGTATGTCTTTAATTCTCACTTTCTCACTTAAAAACAACTGTTTCCTTACTCTTGGTAATTTTAAGTGGAAATAATGCTATGCACAAAAATAATCACTAACTGCTAGGGCTCTTATCCATTGCTAGTCTTTCAGAGTGAGTCTCATAGCATGAAGGAAATGTTCAAATTCCTTCATCATAAAATTTTTTTTCAAACGAGTTTATTTTCAAACAAGAAAAGTTTGATTATATATTTTTCTATTGATCTTTTAAATTAAGTCACTTCCTAATGAAAATAATCAGTAAATCAAAATTGAGTTGACCACTAAAGAAAGACTTTTCTGATCTTAGAAAGTAACCACTGAATATTTCACACTTTAGTAGCACATTAAGGTAAAGAAAATCCAGTGTTGTACTAGGCTGAACAGAAAGCTTTCATAGTTTATTCCATATAAATAAATATTTATTTAGTGTCTAGAACATTTTATGCCATGAAGGTATATTAGGAATTCTGGCCTGTACATTTGAATAGAAAAATTAAGAGAACCACATGAATGTGTCACACCAATCATTTGCAGAGATGAGAAAATGATTTTTTTGGCTCTATCAACGTTTCTTTGCCAAGATAACTTTTTGACACATTTCATACTAAAAGAAATCCATGTGTGATTTATGCTACCCTGAGTTACTAGAAAACTATCAATTTCCACTAGTGACTGTTGAAAGAAATAGTAAATGGGTGTTGTCATTAAGACGGTTTCTATTTCCATGTGAACAATATATTAAAGAAATTCCCTTGTTCTATTTCACTCACATATGAACCAGTGAAACAGAAGTTTTCAGTAGCATCCAATTTCTAAACCTTCTCTGAGGTCATTTTGAAATGGATGAGTTAGCAAACATCTATGATAGAGAGTCTAAGGGGACATAACCTAACTATTCACTAGTAACAGCTTGAGAGCTATGAAAATTGAGCAATTACCTGAGGAAATGCTTTGTGGAGCCATGAACTTTGTCCCTTGTTGTCTCCATGGAGACTACCAGAAAAATGACTCATGTGTACTAGCTAAATAAACATTGATAAATATTATGGACAGAATAGGGCAACCATGGTAAAATATACCAAAATTTTTTTTCTAACCTTTTACCTATAAGGTTGGTAATTATCTACTTCATAGTCAGAAAAATTGATACCCACCTCGGGTCTTTTTGATACGTGTAGAATCAGATGGTAAACTAAAAAAAATATTTTGAATTGACTGTAATGACCTGTTTATTGGTTTTAGCACTCTAATTACTAGCGATAAGTTTATCAGTTATGTTTATAAAATGCTTTAACAAATATATTTTCCATAAGATGTGTTTTTTACTATTGTATTCATCTCCATCACATATGTGGGTACAGCATCCACTTCTCTCTCAAAAGTTATTCCACATCACAAAGTGGAGACTCCAGCTTTGGTAGGAATGAATTTGGAAGGAGAAAGCAGTCCCCCGTCACCAAAGTGGGTGGCAAGGTGTTCAGCCAGATTTTTCTCTGATTTCTATTTTCTAGATTACTAAATTAAGAAAACATGAGCAGGTACCCACACACACACAAACACAAATAATAATAATAATAAAAATAGAGATTCTACTAGAAGGAGTGGAAACAAAAGGTGATTTATTACATTTCTTATTAAATCCACTATCTCATTTTCATTTGATCAATTAACTTTCACAAACTGGGAAACAGGGGCGCCCAGGTGGCTCAGTGGGTTAAAGCCTCTGCCTTCTGCTCAGGTCACGATCCCAGGGTCCTGGGATCCAGCCCCGCGTCTGAGTCCCTGCTGAGCAGAGAGCCTGCTTCCCTTCCTCTCTCTCTGCCTGCCTCTCTGCCTACTTGTGATCTCTGTCTGTCAAATAAATAAATAAAATTTTTAAAACAAACAAAAAGCTGGGAAACAAGCATTTAGCAAGTGTTGAAAGTGTGTGTCACATTACAAACTGAGGTGGCTAATCTGAAGGTGTTTATGCGTATGAATCAGCATTGGAAATTTCTTCAGTTTTCTTACTTTATGTGCTATTTTGTTTTTTTCAGACCCTGCAAAGGTAGCATGAACAATAGCTATAAAATTACATAAAATATAGACTAACTCTATTCTCTTTTCTTAAAAATGTTATATATAACAAGTATCAAATATTGACTATCTATTCATTTTTCCTCCTCACTGCTCTCCACTTCTTCATCCTACACTAAGCTGAGAGCAAGGCAATGCAATTTTTTCTTTTAGCAGGAGTTGTGGATACATAAATGAGAAGTCTCTCTTCTATTATACTGGCAGTCGTGGAATTCAAAGTTGAAGATTCAGTTCAAGTCAAAAAATATTAGAAAAGTAAGCCATCATGAACATTTTCTTAAAAACAATCTGCTTAGTATAGTATGATATAAATGATAAAACTTTCAAGGACCATTATTGTAATTGTGTTCTAAAAAATTACAGTAAAAAAACAAAAGAATTATTAGGTAAAATTTGTCTCTAGTGAGATATCACTATTTCATTAGAAAATCCTCTTTAAAATAAGTGGTTCATTCTGAACATGGAAAAAAATAACACTTGGAATTTTTTTAATTGTAAGTGATTTGATGAGCTAGCTTCAGTGTAATTATTACTAGATTTAAGATACTCTGAAAGGCATTTTTAGCGAAGATCGTTAAGGAAAAAAAATCATTCCAACTGTCTACTCAGTGATTCTATACTAAAGCAGAGCTTTGAGTATTTAGAAGTCTACAAAAGAGGGCCCTAAGAGGAGTAAAACCCAAAATGTGCATTTCAACATTTTGCTTAAGATATTAGAAGTTCTACCATAAATAAAAACCATTACTTTTAACATAGTTTTCAAAATGCTGTGAAGTATGAAGCATATTTCTGTGGCCCTATTTTTCCATGAAGAAATATTTTTATTTACATACACAATGAGCATTCTTAGATATTTTAGACTAGTGATTTCACAAAGTGTGTTAAAACACATGTATGTGGGAAACACATTCTTTCACTGAAATAACATTTACTTAAGGAGTGCATGTTTATTATGCTTACAAACATCTTTTAATGTATAGCATTACATGGTATATCTCTTGTCTCACAAAGGTATACACATGTTTTTACTGTAGTTAATACAAATAGTTTCAGGTGTACAACATAGCGGTTCAACAAGTTTATGTATTTACAGCATAGTGACTCAACAAATTTAAGTTATGATATACTTACCACAAGTATCATTACCATCTGTCACCATACAATGTTATAACAATACCGTTGACTATATCCCTTATGGTGTACCTTTTTATCCTCTTGACTTGCTCCACAGCTGGCAGCGAATATCCACTCTCCTTCACCTATTATTCCCATTCCCCAAATCCTCTCCCCTCTGGCATCCATAAAGTTCTCCATATTTATTGGTCTGTTTCTCCTTTTAGTTTATTTATTCATTTGGATTTTAGTTTATTTATTCATTTGCTTTCTTACCATGTATAAATGAAATCACATGATTTGTCTTTCCCTGTCTCATTCATCTCTCTTAGCATAACACCTTCTAGGTCCATGCATGGTGTCACAATTGGCCAGATCTCATTCTTTCTTATGGCTGAGTAATAGTTCATTTACACGCACACACCCTTTCTTTATCCGTTCGTCTTAATGAGGACTTGAATTGCTTCCATAGCTTGCCTATTGTAAATAGTTCTGGAATAAATATACGGGCGCATTAAGTTTTTGAATTAGTCTTCATTTTCTTTGGATAGATACTTGGATAAATACTCAGTGGTGAAGTTACCGGATCTTATGGCATTTCTAATTTAAATTTTTTGAACAATCTTCATACTGTTTTCCATAACAGCTGCACCAATTTAAATTCCCATTAGCAGTGCATAAGGGCTCCTTTAGTTCTCTATACCCTGGACAATGCTTGTTATTTCTTGTTTTGGGTTTTAGCTATTCTGACAGGTCTAAGATGGTATCACACTGTGGTTTTGATTTGCATTTCCCTGATGATTAGTGATGTTAGGCATCTTTTCATGTGTGTTGAACGTCTGTATGTCTTTGGAAAATAACTATTCATGTGTTCTGTCCACTTTAAAAATCAGATTGTTGTTTTATTCTTGAGTTGTGTAAGTTCTTTACATATTTTGGATATTAACCCTTTATCTGATATATAATTTGCAAATATTAATTCCCATTCAATAGGTTGCCTTTCCATTGTGTTGTTGGTTTCCTTTATGGTGAAAAAACTTTTTATTTTAGTGTAGTTCCAATAGTTTATTTTTCCTTTTGTTGCCTTGCCCCAGGAGAAACATTAAGAAAACTGTTGCTGTGGTTGACATCAGTGTGATTACTGTCTGTATTCTACTAGTAGTTTTTTTTTAAGATTTTATTTATTTATTTGACAGATCGAGATCACAAGTAGGCAGAGAAGTAGACAGAGAGAGAGGAAGGGAAGGAGGCCTCCTGTTGAGTAGAGAGCCTGATGTGGGACTCGATCTTCCAACCCTGAGATCATGACCTGAGCCGAAGGCAGCGGCTTAACCCACTGAGCCACCCAGGCGCCCCTCTACTAGTAGTTTTAATGGTTTCAGGTCTCACATTTAAGTCTTTAATCCATTTAAGTTTCTTTTGTGTACGGTGTAAGAAAAATGGTTGAGTTTCATTCTTTCAGATGTAGCTGCCTAGTTTTCCCAACATCATTTATTGAAGAGACTGTCTTTTTTCTCTTGTATATTCTTGCGTTTTTGTCAGAAATTAATCGATCATGTAAGCATGGCTTTATTTCTGGGGTCTTTATTCTATCTCTATTCTGCACCATTGATCCTTGTATCTATTTGTGTGTGTGTGTGTGTGTGTGTGCGCGCGCGCGCGCGCCACTACCATACAGCTTCGATTACTATTGCTGTGTAGTGTATCTTGAAATCTAGTACTGTGATACCTTCAGCTTTGTTCTTTCCCAAGATTTATTTGGCTACTCCATGTCTTTTGTGGTTCCATAGAAATTTTAGTATTTGTTATCATTCTATGAAGAATGCTATTTGTATTTTGATAGGGATTGCTTTGAATCTGTAGATTGCTTTGGGTAGTATAAATTTTTTGACAATATTATTTCTTTCAATATATGAGCACGAATATCTTTCCATTTGTTTGTGTTGTCCTCACATTTTTTCATCAATGTTTTATAGTTTTCAGAGTTAGTTCTTTTACTCCTTTGTTAAGTATATTCGTAGGTATTTTATTTTTCTTGGTGCAGTTGTAAATGGGATTTTTTTCTTAATTTCTCCTTCATGTAATTGTTTTGTGTATAGAAACACAGCCAATTTCTGAATATGAATTTTGTATTCTGCAACTTTATTCATTTATTACTTCTAATAGATTTTCAGTAGAGTCTTTAGGGTTTTCCATGTACTGCAGATGGTAGCAGTTTTATTTCTTCCTTACCAATTTATATGTGTTTTATGCATTTTCTTTGTCTGATTACTGTGGCCAGGTCATGCAGAACCATGTTGAATAAAAATGGCAAGAATGGACATCTTTGTTTTATTCCAGATCTTAGAGGAAACATTTTCAGTATTTCACCATTTAGTATAATGTTAGCTGTGGGTTTTCTTTTTTTTTTTTTAATTTTTAAAAATTAAAAATTTTTAAATTTTTAATTTTCCTCTGCAGAGGCAGAGGGAGAAGCAGGCTCCCTGCTGAGCAAGGAGCCCGATGTGGGACTCGATCCCAGGACCCTGGGATCATGACCTGAGCCGAAGGCAGCTGCTTAACCAACTGAGCCACCCAGGCGTCCCAAGGGTTTTTCATTTATTATGCTACATTCCCTCTAAACTAACCTTGTTGAAATTATTTTTCATAACTGGGTGTTGAATTTTGTCATATGTTTTTTTCTGCATCTATTGAGATGATCATATGATTTTTATCTTTTCTTTTGTTGATGTGATATATTATGTTGATTGATTTGCAAATATTGAATGAGCCTTGTATCCTGTGAATAAATTCTGCTTCATTGTAGTAGTGATCCTTTTAATATATTGTCAAATGTGGTTTAATCTTTGTGGATTTTTACATCTACGCTCATCAAGGATCTTGGTCTGTAGTTCTCTTTTATTGTAGTGTCTTAACCTGGTTTTGGTATCAGGGTGATGATGACCTCATATAATGTATTTGGAAGTTTTTCTTCCTCATCCATTTTTTGTTTTTGAAATAGTTTGAGGAGAATGGGTATTACCTTTTTTTAAATTTTTGGTAGAATTCACCTATGAATCCATCTGGTTCTGAACTTGTGTTTGTTGGTAGGTTTTCCATTACCAATTCAATTTTTGTTGCTAATAATTGTCTGTTCAGATTTTCTTTTTCTTTCTGATTCAGTTTTAGAAGGTTGTATGTTTCTAGAAATTTATCCATTTCTTCTAGATTGTCCAATTTTGGGGGATATAATTTTTGGTAGTACCCTATTAGAATCCCTTGTATTTCTGTGGTATTGTTTGTTACTTCTTGTTTGGGTCTTTTCTCTTTTTATCTTGATTTAGTCTGGCTAATGATTTATCAATTTTATTTATCTTTCCAAAGAACCAGTTCTTGGGGTGCTTGGCTGATTCAGTTGATAGAGGATACAGCTCTTGATCTTGAGGTCATGAGTTTGAGCCCTATGTTGGGTGTAGGGTGTTATGAAAGGAAAAATCTCTTGGTTTCATTGATCAAATTATACATGAATTATTTAAGGCATTTCTCATTCTTTGAAGTTAAAAAAACAAAAACAAAAAAACAAGTAACAATAAGAAGAGCCATAGAAACATTTGGAATTGTGAACTCATGGAATTGAGCACCTCAAGCCTTACACATGCAGTGGTCTCTACCAAACCAGAGAGAAGCTTCACCATTAAAAAAATACAGTGGCTTGGCAGGTACATTAGACAGAGTAGACAGAGTAGACAGAGGAAGCCTGCTTCTCCTCTTCCACTCCCCTTGCTTATATTCCCTCTCTTGCTGTCTCTTTCTGCCAAATAAATAAATAAATAAATAAAATCTTTAAAAAAGAAATTTTTAAAAATCAAATAATTTTACTTTAAGCTTGGTTGGGAAATAATTTACAAGACATAATAATGTACTTTCTTGTTTGCATTTAACACCATGTTTCTATCCCTGACCTTTTCTTTCTTTTTTATAATTAATTTATTTATTTTTAATTTTTTTTTAATAAACATGTATTTTTATCCCCAGGGATACAGGTCTGTGAATCACCAGGTTTACACACTTCACAGCACTCACCAAAGCACATACCCTCCCCAATGTCCATAACCCCATCCCCCCTTCTCCCAGCCCCCCTCCCCACAGAAACCCTCAGTTTGTTTTGTGAGAATAAGAGACACTTATGGTTTGTCTCCCTCCCAATCCCATCTTGTTTCATTTATTCTTCTCCTACCCACTTAAAACCCCATGTTGCATCACCACTTCCTCATATCAGGGAGATCATATGATAGTTGTCTTTCTCTGCTTAACTTATTTCACTAAGCATGATACGCTCTAGTTCCATCCATGTTGTCGCAAATGGCAAGATTTCATTGCTTTTGATGGCTGCATAGTATTCCATTGTGTATATATACCACATCTTCTTGATCCATTCATCTGTTGATGGACATCTAGGTTCTTTCCATAGTTTGGCTATTGTGGACATTGCTGCTATAAACATTCGGGTGCATGTTCCCCTTTGGATCACTACGTTTGTATCTTTAGGATAAATACCCAGTAGTGCAATTGCTGGGTCATAGGACAGTTCTATTTTCAACATTTTGAGGAACCTCCATGCTGTTTTCCAGAGTGGCTGCACCAGCTTGCATTCCCACCAATAGTGTAGGAGGGTTCCCCTTTCTCCGCATCCTCGCCAGCAGCTGTCATTTCCTGACTTGTTGATTTTAGCCATTCTGACTGGTGTGAGGTGATATCTCATTGTGGTTTTGATTTGTATTTCCCTGATGCCGAGTGATGTGGAGCACTTTTTCATGTGTCTGTTGGCCATCTGGATGTCTTCTTTGCAGAAATGTCTGTTCATGTCCTCTGCCCATTTCTTGATTGGATTATTTGTTCTTTGGGTGTTGAGTTTGCTAAGTTCTTTATAGATTTTGGACACTAGTCCTTTATCTGATAGGTCATTTGCAAATATCTTCTCCCATTCTGTCAGTTGTCTTTTGATTTTGTTAACTGTTTCCTTTGCTGTGCAAAAGCTTTTGATCTTGATGAAATCCCAATAGTTCATTTTTGCCCTTGTTTCCCTTGCCTTTGGTGATGTTCCTAGGAAGATGTTGCTGCGGCTGAGGTCGAAGAGGTTGCTGCCTGTGTTCTCCTCAAGGATTTTGATGGATTCCTTTTGCACATTGAAGTCCTTCATCCATTTTGAGTCTATTTTTGTGTGTGGTGTAAGGAAATGGTCCAATTTCATTTTTCTGCATGTGGCTGTCCAATTTTCCCAACACCATTTATTGAAGAGGCTGTCTTTTTTCCATTGGACATTCTTTCCTGCTTTGTCGAAGATTAGTTGACCATAGAGGGTCTATTTCTGGGCTCTCTATTCTGTTCCATTGATCTATGTGTCTGTTTTTGTGCCAGTACCATGCTGTCTTGATGATGACAGCTTTGTAATAGAGCTTGAAGTCCGGAATTGTGATGCCACCAACTTTGGCTTTCTTTTTCAATATCCCTTTGGCTATTCGAGGTCTTTTATGGTTCCATATAAATTTTAGAATTATTTGTTCCATTTCTTTGAAAAAGATGGATGGTACTTTGATAGGAATTGCATTAAATGTGTAGATTGCTTAGGTAGCATAGACATTTTCACAATATTTATTCTTCCAATCCAGGAGCATGGAACATTTTTCCATTTCTTTGTGTCTTCCTCATTTTCTTTCATGAGTACTTTATAGTTTTCTGAGTATAGATTCTGTGTCTCTTTGGTTAGGTTTATTCCTAGGTATCTTATGGTTTGGGGTGCAATTGTAAATGCAATTGTAAATTAAGGATGGACTCCTTAATTTCTCTTTCATCTGTCTTGTTGTTGGGGTAGAGAAATGCAACTGATTTCTGTGCATTGATTTTATATCCTGACACTTTACTGAATTCCTGTATAAGTTCTAACAGTTTTGGAGTGGAGTCTTTTGGGTTTTCTACATATAGTATCATATCATTTGCGAAGAGTGATAATTTGACTTCTTCTTTGCCGATTTGGATACCTTTAATTTCCTTTTGTTGTCTGATTGCTGAGGCTAGGACTTCTAGTACTATGTTGAATAGCAGTGGTGATAATGGACATCCCTGCCGTGTTCCTGACCTTAGCGGAAAAGCTTTCAGTTTTTCTCCATTGAGAATGATATTTGCGGTGGGTTTTTCATAGATGGCTTTGATGATATTGAGGTATGTGCCCTCTATCCCTACACTTTGAAGAGTTTTGATCAGGAATGGATGCTGGACTTTGTCAAATGCTTTTTCAGCATCTATTGAGAGTATCATATGGTTCTTGTTCTTTCTTTTATTGATGTGTTGTATCACATTGACTGATTTGCGGATGTTGAACCAACCTTGCAGCCCTGGAATAAATCCCACTTGGTCATGGTGAATAATCCTTTTAATGTACTGTTGAATCCTATTGGCTAGTATTTTGGTGAGAATTTTCGCATCTGTGTTCATCAAGGATATTGGTCTATAGCTCTCTTTTTTGATGGGATCCTTGTCTGGTTTTGGGATCAAGGTGATGCTGGCCTCATAAAATGAGTTTGGAAGTTTGCCTTCCATTTCTACTTTTTGGAACAGTTTCAGGAGTATAGGAATTAGTTCTTCTTTAAATGTTTGGTAGAATTCCCCCGGGAAGCCGTCTGGCCCTGGGCTTTTGTTTGTTTGGAGATTTTTAATGACTGTTTCATTCTCCTTACCAGTTATGGGTCTGTTCAGGCTTTCTACTTCTTCCTGGTTCAGTTGTGGTAGTTTATATGTTTCTAGGAATGCATCCATTTCTTCCAGAATGTCAAATTTGTTGGCGTAGAGTTGCTCATAGTATGTTCTTATAATAGTTTGTATTTCTTTGGTGTTAGTTGTGATCTCTCCTCTTTCATTCATGATTTTATTTATTTGGGTCCTTTCTCTTTTCTTTTTGATAAGTCTGGCCAGTATCCATGACCTTTTCTATCCCTAAACCTTTAATGTTTTAAATGGGTACAAATACCACTTATTTAGCAATTACTGAGTACCAGACACTGTATTAAACATCTTATAAATAATACTCACATAAGTTATCAATAAATCTTCATATCAAAACTTAAGGTATTAATAATAACTATCATTATTCCCATTAAAAATTAAATGTTGTAGTTTTGACTGTTTATGAAATTTACCAATGTCATATAGATACTGATTGTTAGAGCCATGACCCAAACTCAGACCTATCTCTTCAGAATGTAAACACTGTACTATTTGATAAACTGGTTAGAATAGTTCTGCTAAGAATAAACCCTCAGGACTCTTGTTGAGAAAGTTTTATGTGAAAAGCAGTATCAAATTCATTAGAGGATATTGCCAAGATTAATTACCTTAAGAAATAAGCAGAGATTATATATACACTTGAGTTCTTCAAAGGAATTTGAATAGAGAAATTTTTTTATATATAAATGAATATGCAGTAGAAAACTTATTATACTGAAATGATACAAAGTTACAATCATCTTAGAAAACAAAATGTATAAAGAAGTAGTTTCACATAATATTCATAATAAAACATTGCTCATAATCAGATTTTTCTATCATGGACAATGCCCACTAACTCCTGGAGAAAAACAGAAAATCTTGGAAGTTGTAATGGAAAAGAGGAAGAGGGAAATATCTGTGGCTATCATATTGACAGTGATAATACAACAAGTTAAATAAAATTTGAGGACTGCCAAAGATACAATGGTGTGTTCTAATAATTTTGCCCTTAATTTCACATTTGATGATATTTGTATTGGTTTAAAGGTCTTATTTCATCATTTTTAAGCATAATCTTGAAGAAAAAAACTAAATACTTTGTTTAAAATTCCAGGAATTTATGTCAGCATAACCATATCTTGTATTATTCTGTTAAAATAAGGATGCCATAACTTGGCCCAAAATATCTCAGAATATTTTTCCTTTATGTTAAACTTTTTTATAGCCAAAGTGTGGAGAATATAGTAGAGAAATTTATACAAACCCCCATATTACCTATTTTTAGTGTTTATAGTGACAGACTCTGTCAGTCATAAGACATAAATAACAGAATCCAGAAATGCTCTTGGACTCCCTTTGCAAGGAGTAAAACATGCTATTAAATGAAATTAGATTCTCTCTAAATCTTAGCCAACCCTTTATTTTACCTCTGAGAAATAAACTGGCTAAAGCAGAACATTTATGCTAACAAAACTGGTTTACAGTGTCACCCATTGACATTCAGTCTCCCCTGTAGTCATGGTTGTTACCATATAGTGGTGCCCTGCTAATTAATTTTCTTGTTAGGTCACAAGGGAGAACTTAGGGAAGAGCTGTAGTTAGCTTGCTCCCTTCTACTCTGGCCAGATAATTCAGTGACCATGGATTATTTTTAAGTGCTTTTTAGAAGTAATTCTGTACTCAAGAAAGATTTTATATTTCTTTGTATTGTTAGAATTTTTCATGAAAATAACCCAAAACTCAAAGTCACATTTAACCCAACTCTTGCATAAACAACAAAACAAAAACCTGCCATAGTTGGTTTTGCCTCTGTCCTACCTTTGGGCTAAAAAAGAATTCTAAGGAAACTACAGTTCTCTTCTTGCCTAGAGATGGAGGCAGATGGTATCAAGTGTATTTGGTTCTTCAAAAACAGTTTTCTATAGCATTAGCAGTAAATCTACCATTTGGAATCTATTGTCTATTTAAATCTATTTAATTTACATTTAACAAGACACCTCTTATTCTTGTGAGTTAATTAAAGAGTTAGTGACTATTAAAAGGATACTAATTGAAATGCAATAAATAACTGAGTTGGTGTGTAATTAACCAAATTTACATAAGTAATAAACACAGTATTGCAGGCTTCCAGAATAGAGTTGAACTAATGCTGATAGTCTAATCTCATACAAGAGCAAATATCTAGTCATTTAATTAGCATAAAACAAAGTAGCTGTGGCAAATTAATTGTATATAATTTTTTTAAGTAACTGCCAAAGAATAATGCAACTATGCTTTATGTGGTCTTTTAACATTATGGTGATCCCTATTAAATTTTCAATGTGTCTTTTCAGAAAGAGGACAAATTCAGATAGGGGGCAAAGGATCATTCCGCCTTCATAGGACCTGTCATTCTCTATAGCCACTACAATTAGTTACTCGTTGCAACCCTAGTTTACCCTTCATATGCCCCTCAACACTTGTCTCCTACATATCATGATCCTCAATTTAAGAAATATTTCTGTAGGACTTTCACAGAATAATCCAACTTACTCAGGAAATCCATGTCCCTTGCAACTCCCTAGTTTATGATGGGCCTATATGCATAAATTAAGATACCATTTAATAGAAAATACATTGTTCATAAGTCTTAATAGGCTTTTGAAAATAATCCTTTTTTTCTCCAACGTATTTGAATCTTCCTATGGAACACATTAATGCATCATAAAATGAGGCGTAAAAGCTCCATTCTGTATGTTGTTTTGGTGATGTAGCATTTCTTGTTCAAGTAAATGGCCATCGTATATTCTAAAGGAGAACAGATGGAAAAGGGAGAGAAGCCGATAGTAAACCTAAGTGCTTCAGTATTTAGTTAGCGTGTGGGTCTAGAAAAATATTTTCTGCTGTGATATTTGTTAAGGATCTTCATGGTTTTCTTTATTTTTGCTAAATTATAAGTTTCCAATAAGCAGACAGTATCTCTGAAAGTGCTGCATTTACAATATAGTTTTTTAGTTGTCTGTGACTCATATGCACTTTTTTCCAACTTACGTTCTTCACGAGGATTTTCATTTGTTTAAAGGAAAAAGTAAGCATCTTCCTTTTAAGACAAGCTTGTATTATAATACTTGTACTGATATAAGACCATGTTATAATTAATAGATCATTTGGGTCAAAATTCACAGAGGTTTCTATGATTTGATTCTAAGCCTGTTACTTTTGTGGTCTATTCAGTCTTCACTCTCATTTAAGTTAAAAACAGGCAAATAAAAACAGTGGGTTAAAAACCAGACAAAAAGTAACCTCGAAGAGTAAGATGGATTTGATAAAATGGAAACAAATACAATTATATTCTTATCAAGTAAATATTAATGGCATAGCCACCAAATATATTGGTGGTTTCAAAAATAAAAGTAATTCATTAGAAAGGGATCACCGAAAATGTTTACTTCCAAAGAATTTATAGTCTTTAAAGGAAATATTTAAGGAATAGCAGCATTACATACCAAAAACACTTTTTTAAGTCTGGCTTAAACCTTCCAAAAGGTTTCTGCTACTACCATTAAAATTATCAATTAAATAGTTACCATGTTCACCTGACATGTAATAATATAATGCAGAGAAAACATTATCTTCATTCTAAATATAATTGTTTTTATAAATAATAAAAGACAAACATATCTTTTAAGGCAACAATGGTTTTTAGAGCTTTCTGCTAAATACGAGAATAATTTGATCTTTTGTCTGAATTATTTTCCCTTCTTGTTTGGTTTCTCAACAGCATTTTCTATGGGGACATTTCTTGCTATAGCTAATAACTTATTTTACAAACAGCCCTTTTTTCAAATTATAAAGATTGATTATACAACTGGACAGTACAAATATACATAAATTTAGATGTCTGTGAAAAAATTGTTTCTCACTGTGTTGACTAATCAAGTGGACAGATTTGATTATATATATATATATATATATATGTGTATGTATATGTATGGATATGTAGATCTGTCATTGACCCTAACAGTAACTGGGATTGACTCCATGAAATTGAAGGCTGTTTGCTCATAATCCATAAAGCATATATCCAAGCTATTCTAATTCTCATTTCCTTGTTTGGATGCTTGCATACACTGAACTAGGGACACTCAAGCTATGCTTCTGGTGCATATAGATGTTCTGCAGCAAAATACAAGGAGCATTTTGCAAATTCATGGAGAAGAAAATAAGAAAGAACATTTTCTAAACTCAGTGCTATTTTTTAACCCTTTGTCATCTGCTAGGAGAACTTACAACTACGTAATGAATGAGAGTAACAAATCCTAACAGAAAAACTGAAAGCATGTTTAAAAGTATAGAGCATTTTGTTAAACGAAAAGTGATTTCATTTCATTTCATTGTTATGTAATAATATAGGCACTGTCTCCTTGTAAAAAGAAATAAAATTCTATTTTGAATTATAAAATCCAATGTCAGTATTTGCTAGTGTTCAGCAAAGAATGCTTTGAATTCCAGCTGCTCAGCCACATGAACACTGAGAATTCCCGCGCTAAACTTTTCATTTAAACTGCTCAGTCTCTTCATTTGGCTCACATTTTCTCCCCCTCCAGAATACTGATTTATATTCTTGCTCCTACGGATTGCAGTGAAGTAATTCTACCTTTCTATGGCCAACTTTAAGTTAACTCTTCTGCCCAAGGGGGGGATGTAAACATTTCTCTTCACGCTCATTCCTCCAGTAAGAAAAATTGTCTGAAAGTCACTGCTCCCAGCCCTCCCCCAGTGTCTACTCCTATTTTCCTCTTCTAACACAGGAGGCGGCTTAGATAGACTCTAGATAGACAGACTCTGAAGCATGTATTTACATGCAGAAAGTGTATGGAATATTCCTAGGAATACATCTGTGAAGAGGGAGGGAAAGAAGTGGGATTGCAGGGAAAGAAGGGAATTGCAATATGATTGGAATAATGACCTCAGCATGTCCCTCAAGGAACTCTGAAGTGGGGGTGACCATCAGAAATGTCCCAAATGAAAGCATGAGCATGGGGTGTTTTACTCTCACTTCTGACAGGTCATTGGACAAGTACTATTCCAGGGGAGATGTATAACCTTGGGTGAGGCAGCTCCAGTTTACCTTGGTATATTCCCGAGAGTTCCAGCAGAAATGCTTTTGTCCCAAAGGCAGGTTGTAGGGGTGATGAACCAAAGCATGCAACTGATTCAATGGAAGAAAGTGAAGTCCACAAAATTTGCTGGTTTTGCTTTAACTCATTGCCATGACATAGCTTTCTATGTGAAGACAGTGCCATTTTGGTTTTTTTTTTTTTTTTTTTTTTTTTCCTGGAGTTTAAAATCTTTTTTTTTTTTAATATAATATTTTATTTTTTATAAACATATATTTTTATCCCCAGGGGTACAGGTCTGTGAATCACCAGGTTTACACACTTCACAGCACTCACCAAAACACATACCCTCCCCAATGTCCATAATACCACCCCCTTCTCCCAAACCCCCTCCCCCCAACAACCCTCAGTTTGTTTTGTGAGATTAAGAGTCACTTACGGTTTGTTCACTCCCAATCCCATCTTCTTTCATTTATTCTTCTCCTACCCACTTAAAACCTCATGTTGCATCACCACTTCCTCATATCAGGGAGATCATATGATAGTTGTCTTTCTCCGCTTGCCTTATTTCGCTATGCATGATACGCTCTAGTTCCATCCATGTTGTCGCAAATGGCAAGATTTCATTTCTTTTGATGGCTGCATAGTATTCCATTGTGTATATATACCACATCTTCTTGATCCATTCATCTGTTGATGGACATCTAGGTTCTTTCCATAGTTTGGCTATTGTGGACATTGCTGCTATAAACATTCGGGTGCACGTGCCCCTTTGGATCACTACGTTTGTATCTTTAGGATAAATACCCAGTAGTGCAATTGCTGGGTCATAGGGCAGTTCTATTTTCAACATTTTGAGGAACCTCCATGCTGTTATCCAGAGAGGTTGCACCAGCTTGCATTCCCACCAACAGTGTAGGAGGGTTCCCCTTTCTCCGCATCCTCGCCAGCATCTGTCATTTCCTGACTTGTTGATTTTAGCC
Organism: Mustela lutreola; assembly: GCF_030435805.1. Taxonomy (NCBI): domain Eukaryota; kingdom Metazoa; phylum Chordata; class Mammalia; order Carnivora; family Mustelidae; genus Mustela; species Mustela lutreola. The sequence continues at coordinate 14,045,441 of NC_081290.1, forward strand.
ATTCTGACTGGTGTGAGGTGATATCTCATTGTGGTTTTGATTTGTATTTCCCTGATGCCGAGTGATATGGAGCACTTTTTCATGTGTCTGTTGGTCATCTGGATGTCTTCTTTGCAGAAATGTCTGTTCATGTCCTCTGCCCATTTCTTGATTGGATTATTTGTTCTTTGGGTGTTGAGTTTGCTAAATGCTTTATAGATTCTGGACACTAGTCCTTTATCTGATATGTCATTTGCAAATATCTTCTCCCATTCTGTCAGTTGTCTTTTGATTTTGTTAACTGTTTCCTTTGCTGTGCAAAAGCTTTTGATCTTGATGAAATCCCAATAGTTCATTTTTGCCCTTGCTTCCCTTGCCTTTGGCGTTGTTCCTAGGAAGATGTTGCTGCGGCTGAGGTCAAAGAGGTTGCTGCCTGTGTTCTCCTCAAGGATTTTGATGGATTCCTTTCGCACATTGAGGTCCTTCATCCATTTTGAGTCTATTTTTGTGTGTGGTGTAAGGAAATGGTCCAATTTCATTTTTCTGCATGTGGCTGTCCAATTTTCCCAGCACCATTTATTGAAGAGGCTGTCTTTTTTCCATTGGACATTCTTTCCTGCTTTGTCGAAGATTAGTTGACCATAGAGTTGAGAGTCTATTTCTGGGCTCTCTATTCTGTTCCATTGATCTATGGGTCTGTTTTTGTGCCAGTACCATGCTGGTGACAGCTTTGTAATAGAGCTTGAAGTCCGGAATTGTGATGCCACCAACGTTGGCTTTCTTTTTCAATATCCCTTTAGCTATTCGAGGTCTTTTCTGGTTCCATATAAATTTTAGAATTATTTGTTCCATTTCTTTGAAAAAGATGGATGGTACTTTGATAGGAATTGCATTAAATGTGTAGATTGCTTTAGGTAGCATCGACATTTTCACAATATTTATTCTTCCAATCCAGGAGCATGGAACATTTTTCCATTTCTTTGTGTCTTCCTCAATTTCTTTCATGAGTACTTTGTAGTTTTCTGAGTATAGATTCTGTGTCTCTTTGGTTAGGTTTATTCCTAGGTATCTTATGGTTTTGGGTGCAATTGTAAATGGGATTGACTCCTTAATTTCCCTTTCTTCTGTGTTGCTGTTGGTGTAGAGAAATGCAACTGATTTCTGTGCATTGATTTTATATCCTGACACTTTACTGAATTCCTGTATAAGTTCTAGCAGTTTTGGAGTGGAATCTTTTGGGTTTTCCACATATAGTATCATATCATCTGCTATCATTGAAAATAGAAGGAGAGATTAAAAGGCATTTTGTTTTTTAACCATTAAAATCTTTTAAGACAAATAGTGTAAGGTATTTAATAAATTAGTTTCAATTATTTGTATGTAAATACACAGATATGGATAGATATAAATGTGGCTATAGTCTTATGAAATAAATATTGACAATTGAAAGCAATTCCCAAATTCAGGTTATAGCCAATAACCAAATAATGTTGCGTCTTATGCAGTTAGGTAATTTTTAAAAAAACAATGTAAGTGCTTTATTCTCAAGTATTATGTAGATAAACTACTATACTATAAATGCATTTTCTTATGCATCTCTGACCTGAAAGATAAGGAATATAAAATCTAAGATAAGAAAATATCAATTATTTATATCTCAATACTAACTATACTGTACTATGATATATGTAGATAACAGGATTCATTGTTGTCTACCTAATAAGTATTTAATTGGAATGAAATTGGGAAAGCTACCTCACTATTATAACAGGATACATAAGCTGCAAATTTATTCTTAGAAATTGTATAAACTGTTATGAGCATTAAAATTTTATAATAATTTTCAGTCAAAATTATTTATTTTTTTAAAAGTTTTATTTATTTATTTGACAGGCAGAGATCACAAGTAGGCAGAAAGGCAGGCAGATAGAGAGAGAAGTGGAAGCAGGCTCCCTGCTGAGCAGAAAGCCCATGTGGGGCTCGATCCCAGGACCCCATGAACTGAGCCAAAAGCAGAGGCTTTAACCCACTGAGTCACCCAGGTGCCCCTCAAAATTATTTTTGATTATACTCTGGTTAAATAGAATCTATCAGTAGTTGGGTATATTTTGACATGTGTTGTTATTTAGTGAGGAAATCCCATGATATGACCATTCATTTTATAACATAACTTTGATTTGTTCCATATTTTCTCTTCCTATACTCCTATAGCTAAGTGAGATTTCTACCTCAATATAATTATAGCAGCTTCCCTCACTTGTGATGAAATAAACCTGCTATGAGTTTTGTTGAAGTGAGTATAAAACTGGAATATCCATTTATGATTCTTACATTTATTTGCTCAAAAATATTTATTATTCACCTATTATGTGCATCACATTTGGCCTTAACATGTTGGAACTTTGAAAGTCCATTAAAGAATTATATATCTCAGAAAGGTCAGTAGAACTGATGATTAATAGATTCATTTTATTGAAGATGCAAATTCACTATTTCTAATATCTGGAAAACCTAGAATTTAATAAATTGAATTATATATACTTAAATAAATAGTGTCAAATAATTTCTATTATTTAGTCATCTATTGGATCATGTGTTTGGTTTGTAAAAAATCATCTACATTTGATGAGGACCAAAACATTGCATTAATTTGTGGCATCTCATTCATGCTCTTGTTTTAGGCAAAAGCTACTATAAAAAGGTAAACAATTCCAGATAAGTGGTGGTACATTTGCAGTTTAACATTTTGCCAAAAGTCAAAACTATTGAAACCTCAGACTGTTCTGTATGGTGGCAAGTTGAAGTTGGAAGAGTTACATATATTTTTAGTCATCGTGGAGCAGTAATAGTAATCTACTGATTGAATACGGAAGTGTAACTTCTAGGAGTAAAAATCCTACTGAGTTACACCTTATAATGGAAAAAGCCAGACTTATGTCAGAGACATATTTGTATGTTACATTTACAATGTGTTGGTACTGGCATTTATAGAATTTAGGAAAATCTATGCTCTTGCACAATTTATACAATTAATGGATCTATTCATCCTCTTTTTCTTTTATTTTTTTTAAAGAATTTTTTAATTTATTTGTCAGACATACATCACAAGTAGGCAGAGAGGCAGGCAGAGAGAGAGGAGGAAGCAGGCTCCCTGCTGAGCAGAGAGCCCAGTGCAGGACTCGATCCCAGGACCCTGAGATCATTACCTGAGCCAAAGGCAGAGGCTTAACCCACTGAGCCACCCAGGTGCCCCTTCTTTTCTTTTTTTAAGATCTATTTATTAGAAAGAGAGAGAACATGCAAGCCGGGTAGGGGCGGAGGGAGAGAGAGAAAAAGAGAATCTTGAGCAGACTCCTAGCTGAGTGTAGAGCCCGATGTAAGGTTTGATCTCACCACTGGGAAATCATGGCTTGAGCCAAAACCAAGAGTTGGATGCTCAACTGACTGAGCTACTCAGGAGCTCACCTCCCTTTTTTTTTCTTTTTATATGTTACATTAATTTAGGTGATACCATACATTCAAGTGTATTTTTAATTATATAGTAGTTATTACTACTATTAGCTTTAAGGAAAGAAAAAGCAGACAATATATGTTAAAAAATCAGATTATAATAGATTAAATTTCACATTTTAAAAGATGTGAGCTTTCACCTGCCACAAATGTCATCTACAAGTGCTCTGTTTAACACAAATGTATTCTGCAGTGGGAAAATTTGCACATTCATGAATTATGGACGAGTCTTCTATGAAATACTGAGACTACCTGTCCCTTTCAGAAAAGGCCACAACCAGTTTACTTTCCTGGTCACCACTTGGTCTGGAATAGCAAATGGGAATTAATTTTTTTTAATGGACTATTACCATAGAATAATTGATAGAAATTTCAATGAATAAAAAGAACCATTGGTTAAAAATATCTTGGCTAGGGAAATCTTAATTATATTCTAAATATTATGCTTTGTCAAAAACATATTCAGGAACAAGTAGACAAATTAAGAGCTGCTAATAAAAATTACCTATAGATATGCTTTGTGAGTTTACTTTAGTTAAAATGTCATATCTGAGTTAAGTACCACATCACTTAGAGAACCCTGAATCCAAACTTAACTTGGGGTTCTATACTCATGAGCAATTCCTGAAATAGAGTAGTTATTTGAACTGGTAATTGTATACACCATACAAACACACACACATAAAATAGTGATAAATATTCTAGTGAAATAGAACTCTTCTGTATAGGACCTCATATTATATAATTAAAGTATGCTATGTCATAATTCTGAATGTACTTGTAGTCCAGGCTCTTTCAGGCAAAATATTGCTCAAAGTGTGTCACTTCTGAGTTTTGAGCCTAGCTGAAAAGAATAATTACAAAGTAATGGCAAGTGAAGTAGAATCACATCTTTCTGAGTTTTGCTTTGCTTAATCTATTTAAAATTACTCTGAGTTGGACTTGCCTGAACTTTAACCATAAAAAAGCTGAAAAATACTGTAATTTATAAAAATTATATGATGCCCATATTTGACTAACCTTAAATTAATGGTAGGTTTGGTTTCAAAATATTTTTAGCATGTTTCCCTTGTACAAGATTTAGATGCTTTGCAGAGACATAATAAAAGATGACAGGTTAATTAAATATTGGAGATGTGCCCAAACACAGATACCTCCTCATCACAGGGTTCAGCAGGTGCTTCCATCTCAAGTGTTATATCTCAGTTGTAGGTAAGTTCACAAACTAATTAGGATCATGCTGGATGATTGGTTATTAACTTACTTGAATAATTTGGTATTCAGTGCTTAGAAATATTAACATGAGATAACACTGGAGGAACAAACAAATATTTATTAATAAAGTTTGTATTAACCCACACAAGCACTATGTTTGTTTCTTTCAAAATTTCACTTAAAATGAGTAGAAGTAGCACTCGGTGAAACAAAGATAACAAAATCTATTTCGCAAGAAGCAACCCAAGATAAATCTAAGAGATGATGATTTTCTACACTTGCGATGATGGAGTTCAAGAGTTGGTACGTGGCATAGTTAGCTTTGTCTGAATATCATTAGTTTCTTGGTCATCTTTTCTTGATAGACTGAATAATCTGAGTTATAATCATGCTTACACTGGAGTCTCAGAATTCCAGGAAACTTCCTTGAATTTCTTAGTTAACTATCTGTTTATATTTTCTTTTTCATCTATTTATACATGCCCAACTTTCCACAGATGAAGATCTCTTTGAGGACCACTATCTTTCATGTTTGTTACTAGAATCTAGAATCAGAATAATTATAAAAGAAACTCATTAAATATTTAAGGTAAATTAATAAGAGATAATAATGTTAGTTATAGATTGCTTACTTCAACTTATAATTTTTATATTATTGTAATTTAGAATTAATAAAAATTATATGAATTGAATTTTTAGTAGGTAAAATTTATGTGTTGAGCTCAATAGCCAAACACGTCTTTATATTACTTACATAGACTCTCTCATATATCCTATATTTCTATAGATTTTCAGTGAGTCACATAAAACTACATATTATAAACACTGATTAGATTTTTGTAACATTTTTTCTTAATTCCAAATTGCAATCATTTCTGTGAACCCAACCCACACCATATTAATAAATCTGTATTAATAGGGCACTTTAAAAGAATCAAAGAAAGAAAGAGTAAATCACACAAAAAATCATTTATATTTACCACTTAGAATTTTTCCACTCAAAGAAATGCATATTTTATAAGGAAATTGTAACTATACCAGATATTAGAGAGAAAATTATGATTCTGCTTGACCATGTGTTACCAGACAAATGTACCCGTTCTGGGTCCCAAAATGGTGAAATACCTTTAAGCCAATGTGAAAGAAATAATAACAATTTGAAATAATATGTGCTTAGTTTCCATTTGTACACCTCTGAGTACACTATTAATTTTGTGGTTAAAAGGCTGTTACAGAGAAGCACAGAATGAGGTAATATTCAGCAGGTGCTCGGCAATATGTGCACACGATACGCATCAGGGAGCCACCTGGGTTTGTCTAACTGCAGCCAAATCAGCCTTTCATCCACTAGTAAAGGATGCTTCAGACATACAGGGAAAGAGAGCCCAGTGTTGCACATTATTCCTAATGCGATAGTATAGTTCTAGTGCAAATTAACTGTCTGGGATCCTGATGTCTCTCTCTCTTTCTCTGTCCTCATTTGTGTACGTGTCTGTGTATGAAATATCTGTGTATATATACATACGGATATATCTATATGAAAATATCTACCTATTTAGGTGTAGATAACTCTATATTTCTATATGCCTTCTTAAAAAGTTGAAATGTCTTAAAAAGAATTAACTAAGCTGGATACACTATATATAGCCTTTCATTTCTTTAGTATTTTAGGAAGGAACATGTGTATTATTCCCCAAGCGATGACATTGAATAAGCATTTATAGCATGCTTATTAATATTGTTGAGCATTATTAATGTGGCTAAGTCTGTGTAATTGGTGTTAGATTATATAGTTAATTTATTTGTCCAACAAAGAAACAGAGTTTAAGCAGTGTCCAAGAGAGTTGCTACTGTGTGGTACTTGAGATTCAGCTAATTGTGTCTCAGTTTTCTCTCACGTATAAAATAGAAACAGTAATATTTTGACTTAATAAGTTTGTTTAGAAAGATATAGCAAGCTTATATAAAGAAAGTTCTGGAAAAATGTCTACTACCACTTAGCACTGAGTGTATGGTAGATTATAGATAACATGCTAATTTTTTATTTTGATTAAAAAGATAAACTCTGGTAAATCTTCTTATACCAAACGCAGAGGGTCTGTCCAAACTTCTTAGTTTATTAGACACTATTTCAGGGGGAAAGACAGATAATTACTAGGGGTTAGAATATTTTTTCCCTGGAATAATATTTTAATAGACGTGGATGTTTATTTTTGTTAAGCCACTCTTTGCAGTAGGAAAGATGAGCAAAATCACTTTTAAGATTATGGCTTTGTCATTCAAACTTTTTTTGTCTTTTTTATTGTCAGTAGCTTTTTAATTCCTCAGGGAGTAGAAGAGGTAGCATACATCTTTGACATCACCTCACAGGTGATAATGTTGTTTATAAAGTAGCAGATCTCTGGGAAATGGTAGAATATCAATGTACATTTTGCCTAACTTGTGGAATGTAGGAGAAAATGTAATAAAAGAGATACAAATGTTATTTCCAGTTTCCCAGTGGGTATTAAAGCCGAGCAGCTGAATGCTTTCAACCTTGGTAAGAAGTAAGAGACTTGAGATATAATCAAGTTTTATGATTTGGTGAAATCCTTAAATTCTCTGGGCCATTGTGTTATTATGTTAACAATGAAGGTGCTCATTTGGTAAGGTACTATAAAGCACTAAAATGTTGCTATCCATTTTAGTATACTTTCTGTAAGTTAAGAAAATGTCACCCTTTACGATTTACTCCAGTAAATGTGGAGTGGCAATCACTACTATAATTCTAAGTCTTTGAGTAACCAACACTTACATGAAATTTTAAAAGAAAACATGAAATTTTCTAAATATTTCATAATCATGTTAATTATAAAATATTTTAAACTGCTTAAAGGAAATTGCAGATGTAAACATTTCTGGTACTGTTCAATGATAGGATGGAAATGCTTAATTCTTTGGAATATCAGTCTCCGTTTTCTGAGTTCATTAGAAATAAAGACTATTTTTAATGAAAAGTTTCAATAAAAATCCCAGGTGTACATGTTGTGTTGTTGAAGAGTGTGTCTCAGATAATGTTTCAATGTTTTGTTGCCTACTTCATCAGATCTCTGCCTCCAAAGAAGGTTATAAATTGTTAATTATAGATGAATATGTGCAGTCCCATTCTTCATTGCACAAACTATGTGGAAGAAAGTAAATTGAAGTGTAGTGAAAATTTAAGAAAATTTTATTAGAGGAAGAAGAGGGCATTTTTTTTCTTAGTCTAAAAAATTTGTTTAGAAAACATGCATTAATTTAGTTTTTAAACCAAATTTATTGCATAATGTGCTAAAACAGTAAACATGCTTTAAATCATGTTCATCCTTCTTCAGGGAGAAAATAAAGAAGTCTTATTTACAATTTAATTCTAATCCATTTGATTTGACAAATTAAATGTGAGAATGTAAATAGAAAACCTGAAGGGAAGAGAAAAAATCACCAGAAACAGGCTATTTGTGTGTGTGTGTTTGTGTGTGTGTGTGTGCATGTGCGTGTGTGTGTGTGTGTGTGTGTGTACTCCAGCCACCCTGTTAGCATGTCAAGAGAAGGCTCTGAGAGAATTCAGGGTTAGAATGATTTATGGTGATTCTTTCATTTTATTTATCCTTTTAAGGTTTTGAATAAACAGTACTCAAACTCTCTTGGTTTTTCTCTTTTTGGTTAATGGGCCTTTTGTAAGAACACTGCATTGTAATTAAGTGATCAAATTCAGGCTGGTCCAATAGAGAAAGCTATAAACTGCTCTTAGATTTCAGGAAGTGCAAAATCATCTCATTTCCCTTGACACTGTAACTTTTATTATTTGATTCATGCCTCTTCAACCTTTCTACCTCGTTTGTAGAATAGACCTTAGGTAATACTGAAGAAATAGAATGTATAGAAAGCTGAAGATACTAGAAACAAAGATAAGATTATTTCTGGGAGAATAATGAGAATCCACGGAGATTCCAGAACAAAGACACTTTGTCATGGAGAAGAAGACATTTAAGAAAAGCTTAAAAATATTGCTCATTTGGGGTGCGTGGGTGGCTCAGTGGGTTGAGTTTCTGCCTTCAGCTTGGGTTGTGGTCTCGGGGTCCTGGGATCGCATCGGGCTCTCTGCTCAGTAGGGAGCCTGCTCCCCAACCCCTCCCTGACTGCCTCTCTGCCTACTTGTGATCTCTCGCTCTGTCAAGTAAATGAATAAAATATTTTAAAAATATATTGCTCATTTATTTCAACACGGTAGAAGTTTTCAAATACAGTCTTATTGCTTAGGAATGAACATCTGAACCACAAGTAATGGTCATTTATTTTTAGAAGTTACCCAGGATTAGATATAATGATGCCTTTATGTGCTTCAAAGTAACTTATTCCCCCAAGCAATCATGGTAAACAGAAAAGCCCACCATCATCTGAAACATTTAACTCTTCTATTGAGTTTCCCAAGTGTGTACTCATTTTCCCCAAAGTTAGATTAAAAACAATTGTATAAAAGCATTTCTGTGTCTTACACTATTCTAGTTTCTCTTAGGTATAAACAATATATTTCCCCAGTGCCTCTCACATTTCTGATCTTATTCCAAAAGAGTGCACAAACTAATTAAGAAAAATGCATTTATTAAAAAAAAAAACAAAACTGGGCACCTTTTGTTATCTCAGAGGAACACAGTACTTTGCAAAAATTAGAGGCTTGCTTATACCTGCATTAAAGGAATTGCCAATAGTAGCATCATACACGGTTACTTCCAACTGCTTTGATTTGGATATAGATATAGATATAGATATAGATATAGATATAGATAGAGATAGAGGTATTGATATAGATTACATATATATATTTTTAAAATATTTTATTTATTTATGTGACAGCGAGAGCAGGAACACAAGCAGGGAGAATGGGAGAGGGAGAAGCAGACCTCCTGCTGAGCAGGGAGCCCTATGCAGGGCACCCTGGACACAGATATTTTTCAAAAGCCGATTCCTGAAAAGTTTAAAAGTCTAGAAAGGGAAGAAACCTTTATATGCCTTAGAAATTCTATCTGTAATTGTAAGGATTAAATGAAAGATCTTTTACAAAGATAGACTCAAAGTCTAGGAAGGTAACACTAATTCAACTACCACTAATCCAAAGTGGGGAAGCAGAGAAAAGCCTTCAAAGTCATAGACTAAAATCCTTTAGGGAAAAAGAAACCATTGAGATTCAATGATGGGAAGAACTGCATACCAGGAAACCTGAAGATATCTGTGGCATTTCAAAATGAAAAACATTTCTTAGCTTTCTTACTAGACCAATAAGCAGTAGTCTAAATAATAGAGGTATCTGAGGGGCTGTCATTTGCAGTTCCTTACCGCATGTATGTGTCAGTCTCTTCTTCAGAAAAATTAGTAGATGAAAAATTAAAATCTCACCTTAACCATCTATTTTATTTTCAGATACTGTGCATTGAAAGGTGCAAACCCCAGGGGATTTGTATGTGGGATATGTTAGGACAAAGAGGTCTTAAACTCTACAATATGACTGACAACAAGGCAGGTGATTAAAAAGAAAAGAAGAAAAACTCTAAGTTATAAGCATGATTAGAGAGAGACTAGGATTTCATTAATATACATGTCTTTCTGTGTTTCTCCTTGCCCATGCTGGCTCTGACATGCTGTGCCCAGACAAGGACTGATTTTTCTCACCCCTCCTTACATATAGGTGAGACCATTTGAATATTTCTCTTTTAATGAAATTTGAACTGAAGGAATATATAACACTTTGGAGCCAATGGTTTTAATTATTTTTGAGACATTTTTTTTTTTCTAATTTTAAACTCACCTATGTTGGCGTTGGGAATCCTAGGTGGATATCATACAGTAAAATTAAGAGGAGCTGCTTATATAGTACATGAACATTATGCCACTGGGAAAATTATTTCTTAAGTCAGTGCAATAAAGGGGCCTCTGATGATGACTTCCATATAGCAAAGCTCCAGTATAAAGATCTGCTGTTTGATCTGACATAAGTTCTGAATTTCAGGGCTTGTGACAACTTTATTTCTCACTTTAATTAATAAAATTGCAATCTGTTTTTTTCCTTCAGTCTCCACTCTTTAGTTAGCATAAGACAGTCCCTGAGGGACTGATTATCCCTGAAAATGGAAAGAAGGGCATCCCAGCGCTTCTAAGGCAGAGAGCCAGATGCAGCCAGCCTTCCCTTTGATCATTTTATTATAATTTACATCTTCATTCATTCTAATGATTTCTAAGATGAGAATATAAACGTGTTTGTTTCCAAATGATCCATTTTTAGAAAACTAGTTGAACAATCTTGGCCTTTCTTATAAAATATTAATGTTTTATTTTAAATCAAATATTGTTATATTGAGTGCATACTGATCAGAAGGAAATTTGTCATACTGGTACATAGAAGTTTGTGACATTATCAATAAATACATGAGTTGGATGTTACTAACTTTTTAAGGGTATGTGTGGAATTTTGCATCTGCTTTTATATTACTTGGCATCTCATGTAGTACATTCCCATATTTGGGAGATGTCATGGTGAATGTGGTAGGCAGAAAAATAAACCCCTAAAAATGTCCGAACACAATCCCTGGAATGTGTATATTGTTAGCTTACGTGACAAAGAGTCAAAAGGTCTCTGCAGTCATGATTAAGAATAAATACTTTGAGATAGGAAATTATCCCGGATTATCCAGTTGAACAAATCTAGTCACATGAGTGCTTAAAAGTAAGAGCCTCTCTTGGCTGAGGTTAGAGACAGATGTGACAATGAAGAAGGGTCCAAGAATTGAAATGGTGCTGGCTTTATAGTTGAAGGAAGAAGAGCACAACCTAAAGGATGTACAGACCTCTGGAAGCTGGAAAATGTAATGGATTATCCCCTAGAGCAGTCAGGACAGAACACAGCCTTGTTGACATCCTGAATTCTGTGTAGAACTTCTGACCTACAGAAATATCAAATAAAAAATTTGTGTTAAGTTGCTAAATTTGTGGTAATGTGTTATGATGGCAGTAGAAAGTCAATGCAGTAAACAATTTACATCAATTATAAGAGGGAGATACCTGTAAAGACATCTTATAGTCACGAAGATGAAGGACAAGAATGAAACAGGAGAACTCGCGGAGAACCAACTGCACAATCAGCATATCATGGAGTTTGTTATGGGGATTCTCCTGTTTACTCTTGACCTTTAAAGGAGCAGCATCTCTTGCACACAAAGGACACTCTTAACAGGACAAATATTTTATAAACTCAACTTTGGGAAAAGAATTAAGGTGAAGAATCTCGTTTAATAAAGGAAGATGCACTGAACATGGAAATATTTAAAGGAGGGTGTCAGCCCGTTTTTGTTTTTTTTTTCTCTCTCAGTGGTAGTCTTAGCAAGAGTGACAGTAGACTAAGTGTCCATGATTCCAATTAAAAGAAACTTGGAAGTTCTCACTCGCTGCAGCTGACCCACACTCCATGTTCTCCCACCACTGGTTCTCTGCATCTACAGCCTCCATCTCTGCAACGGAAGAAGAGATCACTGAGCTCATCATTGACAATGGGTCTGGCACACGCAAGGCAGGCTCTGCTGGAGATGTTGTCCCTTGAGCCATATTTCTTTCCATTGTCAGGCAACCCTGAAACCAGAGCAGTAAGGTGTATATGGGCCAGAAGGACTCCTACATGGGTGATGAGGCCCAGAGCAAGTGGGGCATCCTGACTCTTAAGTTCCCCATTGAACAAGAGATTGTTATCAACTGGGATGACATGAAGAAGACACAGCACCACACCTTCTACAATGAGTTGCCCTGACCCCTGAGGAGAACCCAGTCCCAATGACCGAGGCCCCCAGAACCCCAAGCCCAACTGTGAAAAGATGACTTAGATCATGTTTTAGATCTTCAACACCCCAGATGTATGTGGCCATCCAGGCTGTGCTGTCCCTGTGTGATCTGGCTGTACCACTAGTATCATCATAAACTCTGGGGATGAGGTCATCCACACTGTGCCCATTGATGGAGGGTACGCCCTGCCCCACGCCATCCCGTATCTAGACCTGGCTGGCCCTGAACCTGAGGGATCACCTCATGATGATCATCACAGAGTGTAACTATAGCTTCATCTCCACTTCTGAATGGGAAATCATGAGTGATATCAAGAGGAAGTTCTATTATGTCACCCTGGATTTCAAGCAGGAAAAGGCCACTGCAATATTCTTATCCTCCCTGGAGAAGAGCTATGAGCTATCAGATGGGAAGATGACCACCACTGACAATGAGCATTTCTGCTGTCTTAAGGTGCTCTTCCAGCATTCCTTCCTGGGTATGGAATCCTGTGGTATCCATGAGACCTTCAACTCCACGAAGTGTGGGGTTGATATCTGGAAGGTCTTCTATGTTAACGGTGCTCTCTGGTGGAATCAACATGTACCCCGGCATTGCCAAAAGGATACAGGAGATCATAGCTCTGACACCGAGCAGAGGGTCAAGAGTATTGCTCCTCCTGAATGCAAGTACTCCGTGTGGATTGGAGACTGCATCCTGGCCTCACTATTTACCTTCCAGCAGATGTGGATCAACAAGCAGGAATATGATGGACTGGACCCCTCCACCCTCACCACAAATGCTTCTAAATGGACTGTGAGCAGATGTGTAGCAGTTGCTCTGTGAGTGAATTCCAAAGTATAAATTTGCCCTGGCAAATGTATACAACTCATGCTAGCCTCATGAAACTGGAATAAGCCTTTGAAAAGAAATTTGACTTTGAAGCTTGTATTTGATATCAGCACTGGATTGTAGAACTTGTTGCTGATCTTGAACTTGTATCCAAGTTAACTGTTCCCTTGGTATATGTTTAATACCCTGTACATATATTTGATTTAACTCCTTAATACATACTGCTAGGTCACTCTGTGGCTAAGGTTGAGACCATGTTTATGGAAAAGAGATCCATTGGTTTGAAAATCTGTGAGACCATGAGTTTCTTCATCTGCACAGACTATAAATGTATAAGACGTACCTATTCTAGGACTTCTCTAGAGGGTGGGAATAGTTCTGATTGAGTAGTCATTTCTGTCCTGCCATTCTGACAGGGTGGGGAAGGTCTGACACTTAGGGCCCACTTTCATTTCTTAACTTATGTTTTCCAGCCAGAACACCATGGGTGGTTAATTGACTTGAGTTGGAAAACAGTTTGCATTTAAAACTATAAATTCATTTATCCTTTTAATTTATGTAACATTTTTGTCTGCAATTCTCAATTCCTTAAGAGAGGACAACAAATTTTGGTTTTCTACAGTCATGTGAAAACATTAGGCCCCAGGAACTCACGATTGTGTGAGGAAAATAAAGTGCTACAGTGAAAAACAAACAAACAAACTAACAACATCTGGATGAGGAGGCATTGGACTCAGTCTGATTTCAATTATTTTAGTTTGGGTTGGGCTTTTAGTACCTGTCAGATGCTTGCCCTATTTTTTTCTCTTTGCTGCCAGTCATGATTGTATAGCACAAAGAAAGAAGAACAGAGAAATCAGCAAACACCTGATCATTTATTTTTCTTTTGTATTTTCAACTTTGAGATATACTTGACATATTGTGAAAGTTTAAGATGTACAAAGTGATAATTTGATACATGTATATATTGTGAAATGTTTGCTACACTACAATAAGGTTAGTTAACATCCTTTACTTAACATAATCACCATTTTGTTATACAGTAAGAATATTAAACTCTATTCTCATAGGAATTTTTAAGTAGTCAGTACAGTATTATTAACTATAGTCACCATTTTTGTGCCTTAAATGCCTAGAACCAATAATCTTATAACCAAAAGTTTGTACCCCTTGTTCAATATCTCCCCAATTCTCTACCCCTCAGTCTCTAGCCACCAACATTCCATTCTCTATTTCTATGAATCTGGAGTTTTAGAATCCACATATAAATTAGATCATACAGTATTTGTTTTTCTCTTCCTAACTTATTTCATGTAGCATAATGTCCTCAAGTTCCAGCCATTTTGCTGCAAATGAGGACTTTCCTTTTTTCTGGTGACTGAAAAACACTCTAATATGTATTTATACCACAATTTCTTTATCATTCGTTCATTGATGGACACTTAGTTTACTTCCATATCTTGGCTATTGTGAATAATGCTTCAATGACAATGGGGGTATAGATATCTCTTCAAGATAGTGATCCCATTTCCTTTGGATATATACATAGAAGTGAGACTGGTAGATCATATGGTAGTTCTAGATCTCTAGTTTCCTCCCCCTCCCCCTCGCCCTCCCGTCCCCCCCTCCTCCCCCTCCTTCTCCCCTTCCCCTCCCCCTCCTCCCCCTCCTCCTCTCCCTCCCCCTCCTACTTCTTTTTTCTTTCCTTTTTTTTTTTTTTTTTTTTTTGAGGAACTTACATGTTGTTTTCCATAGTGGCTGCACCAATTTACATTCCCACTAACAGAGCACAGGATTTCCTTTTCTTTGCATCCTTGCAAACACTGACCTCTTGTCTTTTTGATAATAACCATTCTTACCAGTGTGAAGTGATAAGTCATTGTGGTTTTGATTTGCATTTCCCTGATGATTAGTGATATGAGTTCCTTTTCATGTACCCATTGGCCATCTGTCTGTCATCTTTGGAAAAATGTTTATCCAGATCCTCTGCCCACTTTTTTAATGGGATTTTTTTCTTTGTTATTCAGTTGTATGGGTGTCTTTTTTTTTTTTTTTAAGATTTTATTTATTCATTCGAGAGAGAGAGCATGAACAGAGGGAAAGTGCAGAGAGAGTAGCAGGCTCATGGCTGGGCAGGGAGCCAAGGGCTCAGTCCCTGGACCCTGGGATCATGATCTGAGCTGAAGACAGACACTTAATGGACTGAGCCACCTAAGTGCCTGTCAGCTGTATGAATTCTTCATATATTTTAGATATTGGCATCTTATCAGATATATGGTTTGAAAATGTTTTCCCATACCGAAAGGCTGCCTTTTCATTTTGTTGATTGTTTATTTTGCCACGCTTTAGTTTGATGTAGTCCCAGTTGTTGATTTGGGCTTCTATTTTTTTTTTTTTTTTTCATTATGAATTATTGCCTTGTGTATTTTTTGTTACATTAGTCTTTAATGCGAATATAGTTATTCCTGCCCACCTGGAGATTTTATTTCTTTTTTGATGCTTGAAAACAAATGTATCCACATTGAGTTTTGGATGGATAATAATCATGCAATCAGTCTTGGTCAGGCTGCATTCACCAGAGTGCCCAGTGTCCAGCAGATGGAAAGGTCCCCCACTCTTGTCCTTCACCAGGGAGCGAAGGTGGTGCCTTCTTTTTTTTTTTTTTTTTTTTTTTTTAATTTTTTATTTTTTATAAACATATATTTTTATCCCCAGGGGTACAGGTCTGTGAATCACCAGGTTTACACACTTCACAGCACTCACTAAATCACATACCCTCCCCAATGTCCATAATCCCACCCCCTTCTCCCAAACCCCCTCCCCCCGGCAACCCTCAGTTTGTTTTGTGAGATTAAGAGTCACTTATGGTTTGTCTCCCTCCCAATCCCATCTTGTTTCATTTATTCTTCTTCTACCCACTTAAGCCTCCATGTTGCATCACCACTTCCTCATATCAGGGAGATCATATGATAGTTGTCTTTCTCTGCTTGACTTATTTCGCTAAGCATGATACGCTCTAGTTCCATCCATGTTGTTGCAAATGGCAAGATTTCATTTCTTTTGATGGCTGCATAGTACTCCATTGTGTATATATACCACATCTTCTTGATCCATTCATCTGTTGATGGACATCTAGGTTCTTTCCATAGTTTGGCTATTGTGGACATTGCTGCTATAAACATTCGGGTGCATGTGTCCCTTTGGATCACTACATTTGTATCTTTAGGGTAAATACCCAATAGTGCAATTGCTGGGTCATAGGGCAGTTCTATTTTCAACATTTTGAGGAACCTCCATGCTGTTTTCCAGAGTGGCTGCACCAGCTTGCATTCCCACCAACAGTGTAGGAGGGTTCCCCTTTCTCCGCATCCTCGCCAGCATCTGTCATTTCCTGACTTGTTGATTTTAGCCATTCTGACTGGTGTGAGGTGATATCTCATTGTGGTTTTGATTTGTATTTCCCTGATGCCGAGTGATATGGAGCACTTTTTCATGTGTCTGTTCGCCATCTGGATGTCTTCTTTGCAGAAATGTCTGTTCATGTCTTCTGCCCATTTCTTGATTGGATTATTTGTTCTTTGGGTGTTGAGTTTGCTAAGTTCTTTATAGATTCTGGACACTAGTCCTTTATCTGATATGTCGTTTGCAAATATCTTCTCCCATTCTGTCAGTTGTCTTTTGATTTTGTTAACTGTTTCCTTTGCTGTGCAAAAGCTTTTGATCTTGATGAAATCCCAGTAGTTCATTTTTTCCCTTGCTTCCCTTGCCTTTTGCGTTGTTCCTAGGAAGATGTTGCTGCGGCAGAGGTCGAAGAGGTTGCTGCCCGTGTTCTCCTCAAGGATTTTGATGGATTCCTTTCGTACATTGAGGTCCTTCATCCATTT
Organism: Mustela lutreola; assembly: GCF_030435805.1. Lineage (NCBI taxonomy): Eukaryota > Metazoa > Chordata > Mammalia > Carnivora > Mustelidae > Mustela > Mustela lutreola. The sequence goes on from NC_081290.1 coordinate 14,062,702, forward strand.
TGAGTCTATTTTTGTGTGTGGTGTAAGGAAATGGTCCAATTTCATTTTTCTGCATGTGGCTGTCCAATTTTCCCAGCACCATTTATTGAAAAGGCTGTCTTTTTTCCATTGGACATTCTTTCCTGCTTTGTCGAAGATTAGTTGACCATAGATTTGAGGGTCTATTTCTGGGCTCTCTATTCTGCTCCATTGATCTATGTGTCTGTTTTTGTGCCAGTACCATGCTGTCTTGATGATGACAGCTTTGTAATAGAGCTTGAAGTCCGGAATTGTGATGCCACCAACGTTGGCTTTCTTTTTCAATATCCCTTTGGCTATTCGAGGTCTTTTCTGGTTCCATATAAATTTTAGAATTATTTGTTCCATTTCTTTGAAAAAGATGGATGGTACTTTGATAGGAATTGCATTAAATGTGTAGATTGCTTTAGGTAGCATAGACATTTTCACAATATTTATTCTTCCAATCCAGGAGCATGGAACATTTTTCCATTTCTTTGTGTCTTCCTCAATTTCTTTCATGAGTACTTTATAGTTTTCTGAGTATAGATTCTGTGTCTCTTTGGTTAGGTTTATTCCTAAGTATCTTATGGTTTTGGATGCAATTGTAAATGGGATTGACTCCTTGATATCTCTTTCTTCTGTCTTGCTGTTGGTGTAGAGAAATGCAACTGATTTCTGTGCATTGATTTTATATCCTGACACTTTACTGAATTCCTGTATAAGTTCTAGCAGTTTTGGAGTGGAGTCTTTTGGGTTTTCCACATATAGTATCATATCATCTGCGAAGAGTGATAATTTGACTTCTTCTTTGCCGATTTGGATGCCTTTAATTTCCTTTTGTTGTCTGATTGCTGAGGCTAGGACCTCTAGTACGATGTTGAATAGCAGTGGTGATAATGGACATCCCTGCCGTGTTCCTGACCTTAGCGGAAAAGCTTTCAGTTTTTCTCCATTGAGAATGATATTTGCGGTGGGTTTTTCATAGATGGCTTTGATGATATTGAGGTATGTGCCCTCTATCCCTACACTTTGAAGAGTTTTGATCAGGAAGGGATGTTGTACTTTGTCAAATGCTTTTTCAGCATCTATTGAGAGTATCATATGGTTCTTGTTCTTTCTTTTATTGATGTGTTGTATCACATTGACTGATTTGCGGATGTTGAACCAACCTTGCAGCCCTGGAATAAATCCCACTTGGTCGTGGTGAATAATCTTTTTAATGTACTGTTGAATCCTATTGGCTAGTATTTTGTTGAGTATTTTCGCATCTGTGTTCATCAAGGATATCGGTCTATAGCTCTCTTTTTTGGTGAGATCCTTGTCTGGTTTTGGGATCAAGGTGATGCTGGCCTCATAAAATGAGTTTGGAAGTTTTCCTTCCATTTCTATTTTTTGGAACAGTTTCAGGAGAATAGGAATTAGTTCTTCTTTAAATGTTTGGTAGAATTCCCCCGGGAAGCCGTCTGGCCCTGGGCTTTTGTTTGTTTGGAGATTTTTAATGACTGTTTCAATCTCCTTACTGGTTATGGGTCTGTTCAGGCTTTCTATTTCTTCCTGGTTCAGTTGTGGTAGTTTATATGTTTCTAGGAATGCATCCATTTCTTCCAGATTGTCAAATTTATTGCCGTAGAGTTGCTCATGATATGTTCTTATAATAGTTTGTATTTCTTTGGTGTTAGTTGTGATCTCTCCTCTTTCATTCATGATTTTATTTATTTGGGTCCTTTCTCTTTTCTTTTTGATAAGTCGGGCCAGGGGTTTATCAATTTTATTAATTCTTTCAAAGAACCAGCTCCTAGTTTCGTTGATTTGTTCTATTGTTTTTTTGGTTTCTATTTCATTGATTTCTGCTCTGATCTTTATGATTTCTCTTCTCCTGCTGGGCTTAGGGTTTCTTTCTTGTTCTTTCTCCAGCTCCTTTAGGTGTAGGGTTAGGTTGTGTACCTGAGACCTTTCTTGTTTCTTGAGAAAGGCTTGTACCGCTATATATTTTCCTCTCAGGACTGCCTTTGTTGTGTCCCACAGATTTTGAACCGTTGTATTTTCATTATCATTTGTTTCCATGATTTTTTTCAATTCTTCTTTAATTTCCCGGTTGACCCATTCATTCTTTAGAAGGATACTGTTTAGTCTCCATGTATTTTGGTTCTTTCCAAACTTCCTTTTGTGGTTGAGTTCTAGCTTTAGAGCATTGTGGTCTGAAAATATGCAGGGAATGATCCCAATCTTTTGATACCGGTTGAGTCCTGATTTAGGACCGAGGATGTGATCTATTCTGGAGAATGTTCCATGTGCACTAGAGAAGAATGTGTATTCTGTTGCTTTGGGATGAAATATTCTGAATATATCTGTGATGTCCATCTGGTCCAGTGTGTCGTTTAAGGCCTTTATTTCCTTGCTGATCTTTTGCTTGGATGACCTGTCCATTTCAGTGAGGGGAGTGTTAAAGTCCCCTACTATTATTGTATTATTGTTGATGTGTTTCTTTGATTTTGTTATTAATTGGTTTATATAGTTGGCTGCTCCCACATTGGGGGCATAGATATTTAAAATTGTTAAATCTTCTTGTTGGACAGACCCTTTGAGTATGATATAGTGTCCTTCCTCATCTCTTATTATAGTCTTTGGCTTAAAATCTAATTGATCTGATATAAGGATTGCCACTCCTGCTTTCTTCTGATGTCCATTAGCATGGTAAATTCTTTTCCACCCCCTCACTTTAAATCTGTAGGTGTCTTCGGGCTTAAAATGTGTTTCTTGGAGGCAACATATAGATGGGTTTTGTTTTTTTATCCATTCTGATACCCTGTGTCTTTTGACAGGGGCATTTAGCCCATTCACATTCAGGGTAACTATTGAGAGATATGAATTTAGTGCCATTGTATTGCCTGTAAGGTGACTGTTACTGTATATGGTCTCTCTTCCTTTCTGATCTACCACTTGTAGGCTCTCTCTTTGCTTAGAGGACCCCTTTCAAGATTTCCTGTAGAGCTGGTTTGGTATTTGCAAATTCTTTTAGTTGTTGTTTGTCCTGGAAGCTTTTAATCTCTCCTTCTATTTTCAATGATAGCCTAGCTGGATATAGTATTCTTGGCTGCATGTTTTTCTCGTTTAGTGCTCTGAAAATATCATGCCAGCTCTTTCTGGCCTGCCAGGTCTCTGTGGATAAGTCAGCTGCCAATCTAATATTTTTACCATTGTATGTTACAGACTTCTTTTCCCGGGCTGCTTTCAGGATTTTCTCTTTGTCATTGAGACTTGTAAATTTTACTATTAGGTGACGGGGTGTGGGCCTATTCTTATTGATTTTGAGGGGCATTCTCTGAACCTCCTGAATTTTGATGCTCGTTCCCTTTGCCATATTGGGGAAATTCTCCCCAATAATTCTCTCCAGTATACCTTCTGCTCCCCTCTCACTTTCTTCTTCTTCTGGAATCCCAATTATTCTAATGTTGTTTCGTCTTATGGTGTCACTTATCTCTCGAATTCTCCCCTCGTGGTCCAGTAGCTGTTTGTCCCTCTTTTGCTCAGCTTCTTTATTCTCTGTCATTTGGTCTTCTATATCACTAATTCTTTCTTCTGCCTCATTTATCCTAGCAGTTAGAGCCTCCATTTTTGATTGCACCTCATTAATAGCTTTTTTGATTTCACCTTGGTTAGATTTTAGTTCTTTTATTTCTCCAGAAAGGGCTTTTATATCTCTCGAGAGGGTTTCTCTAATATCTTCCATGCCTTTTTCGAGCCCGGCTAGAACCTTGAGAATTGTCATTCTGAACTCTAGATCTGACATATTACCGATGTCTGTATTGATTAGGTCCCTAGCCTTCGGTACTGCCTCTTGTTCTTTTTTTTGTGTTGAATTTTTACGTCTTGTCATTTTGTCCAGATAAGAGTAAATGAAAGGACAAGTAAAATACTAAAAGGGTGGCAACAACCCCAGGAAAATATGCTTTAACCAAATTAGAAGAGATCCAAAATCGTGAGTGGGGAGAAAGGGGATAAAAAGAGGTTCAAAAAGGAAGAAAGAAAAAAAAAACAAAAAGAAAAGAAAAAGAAAAAAAAAAGAAAAGAAAAGAAAAGAATTTTTAAAAAAAGAAAACACCTAAGAAAAATGTAAAAAAAAATATATATATATTAGATAAACTAGTAAAAAGTCGTTAAAAAAGAAAAAGGTAACAGTTAAAAAAAAAAATTTTACCCGAAGGCGAGAAAAAAAAAAAAAAAATGAAAAAGAAAAAATTAAATTAACTGCAAGACTAAAAAAAATCACAGGAAAAAAGCCATGAGTTCCGTGCTTGCCTTTCTCCTCCTCTGGAATTCTGCTGCTCTCCTTGGTATTGAAACCGCACTCCTTGGTAGGTGAACTTGGTCTCGGCTGGATTTCTTGTTGATCTTCTGGGGGAGGGGCCTGTTGTAGTGATTCTCAAGTGTCTTTGCCCCAGGCGGAATTACACCGCCCTTACCCGGGGCCGGGGTGAGTAATCCGCTCGGGTTTGCTTTCAGGAGCTTTTGTTCCCTGAGCGCTTTCCGTAGAGTTCCAGAGGACGGGAATACAAATGGCGGCCTCCTGGTCTCCGGCCCGGAGGAGCCGAGAGCCCGGGGCCCCACTCCTCAGTGCGCCCTCAGAGAACCGCGCCCAGTTACTCCCGTCTGCCTGACCTCCGGCCGCGCTCCGAGCTCACCGAGCCTGCGACCGGTTCAAGGTAACACGGAGCTGCGAGCTTACTGTCGGCTCTGTCTCTGCAGCCGGCTTTCCCGTTCCAATACCCGCAAGCTCTGCGACACTCAGACACCCCCGATCCTTCTGTGACCCTGCGGGACCTGAGGCCACGCTGACCCCGCGTGGGCTTCGCCCCGGTTTAGCCTCTGGAGCGATGTCCCTCAGCGGAACAGACTTTTAAAAGTCCTGATTTTGTGCGCGGTTGCTCCGCCGCTTGCCGGGAGCCGGCCCCTCCCCCCGGGGTCTATCTTCCCGTCGCTTTGGATTCACTTCTCCGCCGGTCCTACCTTTCAGAAAGTGGTTGTTTTTCTGTTTCCAGAATTGCTGTTCTTCTTCTCTTCGATCTGCCGATGGATTTTCAGGTGTTTGCAATCTTTAGATAAGCTATCTAGCTGATCTCCGGCTAGCTGAAGCAGTCTCAGCTTGCTACTTCTCCGCCATCTTGACTCCTCCCGATTTGTGCTTCTATTGATTGTACTTTTGGTGTCCTATCCAAAAAGTCATTAGTAAAATGTGTTGAGGAGCTTTTCTCCTGTATTTTCTTCTAGGATTTTTTATGGCTTCCGTATTATGCTCAAGTCCTTGATCCATTTTGGGATAATTTGTGTGAGGATTTTAAGATAAGGGTCCAATTTCATTTCTTGTATGTGAAATTCCAATCTTCGTAATACCACTTAATGAAGAGACCATCCTTTCCCTACTGAGTATTCTTGGCTCCCTAGTCCACTATTAATTGACCATATATGCATGGGTTTATTTCTGGGCTCTTGATTCTGTTCCATACATTTTTGTGTCTCTTTTTATTTCTGTACCATACTGTTTTGATTACTAAGTTTTATAACATAATTTGAAGTCAGGAAGTATGATGTTTTCAACTTTGTTATTAAGATTACTTTAGCTATGGGGGTCTTTGGTGATTCCATACGCATTCCCATGAAAAATGTCATTGGAATTTTGGTAGAGACTGCATTAAATCTATGGATTGTTTGGTGTAGATAGTATGGGCTTTTAAGAATATAATATTATCAGTTCTGATCCACAAGCATAGAATATACTTCTACTTGTATTTTCTTCTATTTTTTTTCATCAATGTCTTATAGTTTTTAGAATTGAGATCTTTCACCACCTAGGGTAAATTTATGCCTAAGTATTTCATTATTTCATTGTTTTTGATGCTTTGGTAAATAGGATTTTATAGGTTGATAGTAACCAAGATAAATATCTTTTTCAGACAGTTATTGTTGGTGTATAGATACAACAGTGGTTTTTGTATGCTGATTTTGTACCTAAAACTATACTGAGTTTATTATTCTATCAGTTTTTCTGGTGGAGTCTTTAGTATTATCTATATAAAAGATCATGTCATCAGCAAACATACAATTTAACTTTTTCCTTTCTTATTTGGATGACTTCTATTTCTTTTTCTTGCCTACTTGCTCTGCCTAGGACTAATAGTACTATGTTGAATAAAAGTGGCAAGAGTGGGCATCTTTGTCTTATTCCTAAACTCAGAGGGAAAGCCTTCAATCTATTATCATTGAGTATGATGTCAGTTGTCAGCTTGTTATATATGGATTTTATTGTGTTGAGTTATGTTTATACCCAACTTGTTGAGAGTTTTTATCAAGACAGGATGTTAATGTTGTCAATTTCTTTTTCTGCATCTATTGAAATGATCTTATGATTTCTGTCTTTCATTCTATTAATATGGCATATCACATTTATTGACTATTCTTGTATCCCAGGGATAAATCCCATTTGATTATGATGTCTGAACCTTTTTTTTTTTTCTAAAGATTTTATTTATTTATTTGACAGAGAGAGATCACAGTAGACAGAGAGGCAGGCAGAGAGGCAGGCAGAGAGAGAGAGAGGGAAGCAGGCTCCCTGCTGAGCAGAGAGCCCGATGCGGGGCTCGATCCCAGGACCCTGAGATCATGACCTGAGCCGAAGGCAGCGGCTTAACCCACTGAGCCACCCAGGTGCCCTGATGTCTGAACCTTTTAATGTGCTGTTGAATTTGTTTTGGTATTTTGTTGAGACTTTTCATCTATATTAGGGATATTGATTTATAGTTTTATTCTTTTGTAGTGTCTTTAACTGACTTTGGCTTTGGGGTAATACTAACCTCATAAATTATTTTGAAAGTGTTCTGTCTTCAGTTTTCTGGAAGATTTTGGAAAGGATTGGCATTAATTCTATGTTAGGTGTTTAGAATTCACAGTGAAGCCATTTGTCCTGAGCTTTTTCTTTGTTGGAAAAATTTTGATTGCTGATTCAATTTTTTTACTTGCTTATTGGTTTGTTCAAATTTTTATTTTTTCTTCATGATTTAAATGTGGTGAGTTTTGTGGTTCTAGAGGTTTATGCGTTTCTTCTATGCCATCCCATTTGTTAGCATAGTAATTCATAGTAGTCTGTTATGTCTTTTGCATTTCTCCAGTATCAGTTGCAACTTCTCTCATTTCTGATTTTATGTATGGGAGTTACTCTCCTTAGTTTTTCTTGGTAATTTCAGATGAAGGTTTGTCAATTTTTGTTTATCTTTTCAAAACACACCTCTTATTACCATCTTTTTAATTTTTTATTCTCTATTCGATTTATTTCTTCTTGGATTTTATCTTCTTCCTTCCACAAACTTTTGGCTTAAGTTATATTTTAGTTCCTTAAGGCTTAAAGTTATGTTGTTTATTTGATTTTTTTTTTTATGTAGACATTTATCACTATGAAAATCCCTGTTAACACTTCTGGTACATCTCTTAAGTTTTGTTGTGTTTCCATTTTTGTTTGTTGTAAGATATTTTTTCTTTTGTTGTTGTAAGATATTTTGTAAGATAAGGTTTCCCTTTCGATTTCCTCTTTAACTCACTGGTTATTCAGGAGTGTGTTTAATCTTCACATATTGGGAATGTTCCAGAACTCTTTCTGTTATTTCCATTTCCATTCCATTGTGATCAGAAAAGAAAATTTGGTATGATTTCATTCTTGAATTTGTTAAGACTGGTTTTGTTACTTCACGTATAATCTCTCCTTTGTTCCATTGCACTTAAGGAGAATATATATTTTGCTTCTGTTGGATGGAAACTTCTACATTTATCTGCTATGTCTATTTGGTTTAAAATTAGTTCAAGTCGAACATTATCTTTGTTGATTTGGGGTCTGGATGATTTATCCATTGTCGAAAGTAAGGATTGGAGTGTCTTACTATTACTATATTACTGTTACTCCCTTCACATCTGTTAGTATTTGCTTAATATATTTAGGTACTCTATTGCTGTGTGTGTGTGTGTGCGCACGTGCACGTGTGTGTGCGTGTGTGTGGGTGTGTGTGGGGGGGGATGTGTCTTTGAAGCTAAAGTGAGTCTTTTATAGTTGGGTCTTGGTTTTTGCTGTTATTGTTGTTTGTTTTTGGTTTTTAATCCATTCAGCATGCTGTGCCTTTATAAGGATTTATTTTCTCTTGCCATTTTGTTCATTGTTTTCTAGCTGATCTGTAGTTCCTTTGTTTCTTCCCCTCTTGCTGTCTTCCTTTGTGAATTGATGATTTTCTTCAGTGGTGTACTTTGATTCCCTTCTCTTGATCTTGTATTTTGGTAATCCCAAGCCTTACTTGAAACCTCTTAGAGATGTAAAAGGTTACTTTCATCTGATAACATCTTAACTCTGATCATGCAAAAATGCTACCCTTTTACTCTCCCCTACATTTTGTTTTTGATGTCAAAAATTACATCTTTTTATATCGTGTATATTAACAATTTTTTATAGTTACTGCTCTTTTAAATACCATGCCCTTCCTTTAATCTTTATACTGGAGTAATGTGGTTAACATGCCACTATATTTCACTATTAAAGTATTCTGAATTACACTATATACTTAGCATTACCAGTGTATTGTGTATTTTTACATGTTTTTATGGTACTAATTACCATCCTTTCATTTCAGCTTGAAGAACTCCCTTCAGCATTTCTTGTAAGGCAGGTCTAGTGATGTGAAATCTCTTAATTTCTGTGTGTATAGGAAGGTCTTTATATCACCTTCATTTCTGAAGGACAACTTTGCTGAGTAAAGTATTCTTGAATGGCATTATTTTGTCTTTTAGCACTTTGAATATATCTTTGCATTCACTTGGTCTCCAAGTCTCCAAGGTCTTTGCTGAGAAATCTGATAACTTTAGGAGAGTTTATGCAGGTGCACAGCTGGAGTGGCTAGCACATGTGAATCCAGTGGTGAGACCAATGACTGGAGATAGGATCTAATTCAGACCCACAAGGTGTTGTAGGGGCTTTATCTGTCTATGCACATTTCTTTGGCTGCAGGATGTCACCATGCGTATGCATGTAACATTGGAGGTCAGTGACAGAATTCAGGCAATTGGTGTACAGATGCATGGCTGAAGGGCTAGTGCGAAGTGTGCACATGGCAGTAAGAGTCAACCCTTGGGGTCTAGAGTAGCATTTAGCATTTATTAGTGGCAGAGTCCTGGGCTGGCTGCCTGCCAGTTTGGATCCCAGATTTTGGCAGGGGTCAGGAAGGGATCAGGAAAGATTGATTGACTGATTTTTATTTTTACTTTACTTGGGAGGGAGGGGAAAGGGGATGGTGGCTCATTCGGAAAAAATGAAGCTGTTCTTGCTTCCTTTTTTGTGTAATTATTATCGGGTTTTTTTGTTCTATCATGTTGGTGAAGTTTTTTTAAGTGAACACCTTTGCTCTTCCAAAATTGTTTTGTTCACAAAAAGTTGTCTTAATTTGTTGATCTTTGGGAGGCAATAGAGCCTGGGGTCTCCTAATTCACCATCTTCGAGATATCACACTTCTTATGATTTTTTTCCTTTCATGGAAGTTTTGCCCATCCATATGTCAGTGCAAGTATTTCAAATATAGTAGTAGCATTATCCTGTAGTTTAATATTTAATAAAATAAGTGACCCTGATCATTCATGTTGGGTCGGCGGTTCTGGGAATGCAAGAGGAACATTAGAAATGACCACAGGGGCCGCCATCTTCCAGTCCCATCCCCACCCCCTTCCTTAACCCTAGACTCTCCGGCCAAAAAGGTGTACGCCCAGGTCATGTCTCCATAGGTAACCTGATACCTATGCGGGAGTAACAGGAGCCCTCACCCCATACCTTCTGATCACCAAATATGGATGTGAGCCCATGCCCTACCTTGGCCGAATAAAAGACCCCCACCAACTCCCTCCCAGTGCGACTTCCCCCACTCCCCTTTCCGGAGTTGAGGAACCTCACCCGAGGGTGCTGACCTCCTTCCTGCACGACTTTCCTGGCTCCGCTTCTCCTAAGCCCTGAAACTTTGCGGGAGAGTGCCTTTAATAAATCTTGCCTTGCGTCCACCTTGCCTGGTGTTATGTTTACCTCGCCTGTGAAACTTTATGATTCATTATTCAACTCTTTTGGATGTTCTAGTTTTTTTTTTTTTTTTTTTTTTGATTGAAGTATAAATGACATACATTGTTACATTAATTTTTAAGTGTACAACATATTAACAATTCTATAAATTCCTCAGTGCTTAATACATGTAGTCACCTTCTGTCACCATGAAATATTATTACAATATCATTGACTATATTCTTTATGCTGTACTTTTCATCTCTATGAATTTTTTATATTTAAGATTTTATTTATGTTTTAGGAAGAGAGAGTATGAGTAGGGGGAGGAGCAGAGGTAGAGGGAGGAGAGGGAAAGAATCTCAAGAAGACTCCACTCTGAGCACAGAGCCTAATGTAGGGCTCGATCTCACAACCCTGAGATCACAACCTGAGCTGAAAACCAATAGTTGGGCACTTAAGAAACTGTGTCGCATGGGTGCCGTATATCCATGACTTACATATTGTATAAATGGAACTTTTCATCTTTTATTTATTTATTTTTAAAGATTTATTTGACATAGAGAGAGAGAGATCACGGGTAGGCAGAGAGGCAGTCAGAGAGAGAGGGGGAAGAAGGCTCCCCGCTGAGCAGAGAGCCCGATGCGGGACTCCATCCCAGGACCCTGAGATCATGACCTGAGCTGAAGGCAGAGGCTTAACCCACTGAGCCACCCAGGTGCCCTGGAACTTTTCATCTTTTAATCTCCTTTATCTGTTTCACCCTTTCCCACCCACTTCCCTATGGCAACCACATTTGTTCTCTGTATTTAGAAGTCTGGTTTTATGTTTGTTTTTTGTTGTTGCTTTTTTTTTTTTTTTTAAGATTCCACATATAAATAAGTGAAATCATTTGGTGATATGGTGTTTGTCTTTCTTTGTTTGGCTTATTTCACTCAGCATAATATCTCCAGGTCCATCCAGGTTGTCACAAATGGCAAGATCTCATCCTTTCTTTTATGACTAATATTCCAGTGTGTGTGTGTGTGTGTGTGTGTGCGCACATGTGCACGTACACATCACATCTTATTGATGGACACTTAGGTGGTTTCTATATCTTGGCTATTGTAAATACTGCTACAATTAAAAAAATAGTGCATATATGTTTCTGAGTTAGTATTTTTATTTTCTTTGGATAAATGCCCCAAAGGGGAATTACTGGATCTTATGGCATTTCTATTTTTAATTTTTTTTTTTTTTTTAGGAATTGCCATACTCTTTTCCCCAGTGGCTATACCAATTTACATTCCTACCAACAGCACACAAGGGTTCCTTTTATTATCCACATCAGCACCACCACTTATTAGTGCTTGAGTTATTGATTTTAGCCATTCTGACAGGAGATATCTCCTTATGGTTTCATTTGCACTTCCTTGATGATTAGTGATGTTGAACATCTTTTCACATGCCTTTTGGACATCTGTATGTCTTCTTTGAAAAAATATCTATTCAGGTCTTCCCATTTCTAATTAGATTATTTGTTGTTTTGGTGTTGAATTGTGTAAGTTCTTTATATATTTTAGATATTAAGTCTGTTATCAGATACATCATTTGCAAATAACTTCTCAGTAGGTTGCATTTTCATTTTGTTGTTGGTTTCCTTCACTGTGTAAAAGGTTTTTATTTTGGTGTAGTGCCAATGTTTATTTTATTATTTTTTTTCTAATAGTTTATTTTTGCTCTCATTTCCCTTGCCAGATTCCCTTGATAGATTAGAAAACTGTTGCTAAGGCTAATGTCCCTGAGATTACTGCCTGTATTTTCTTTTAAGAGGCTTATGGCTTCATGTCTCACATTTAGGTCTTTAATCCATTTTGAGTTTATTTTTGTATATGGTGTAAGAAAGTGATCCAGTTTTGTTCTTTTGCATGTAATTGTTCAGTTTTTTAACAACTATTTATTGAAAAGACTATCTTTTCCTGTTGTATATATTTTTACCTCCTTTGTTATAGATCAATTAACCATATGGGTGTGAGTTAATATCTAAGTTCTTTATCCTATTTCATTGATTTATGTGTCTACTTTTATGGCAGTACCATACCATCTTTGTGGCTATTTGGGGTCTTTTGTAGTTCCACACAAATTTTAGTATTATTGTTTTAGCACTGTGAAGAATACAGTTTTAATTTTCAAAGGGATGACATTTTTAACAATATTTCTTCTTCTACTCCATGAGCATGGAATACCTTTCCATTTGACTGTGTTGTCTTCATTTTTTTTTTTCATCAATGTTTTATAGTTTTCAAAGTTCTCTTACTCTTTTGTTAAGTTTATTTCCTATTTTATTCTTTTTGGTATAATTGTAAATAGGATTGTTTTCTTAATTTTTGTTTCTGCTAATTGTAATTAGTGTATAGAAACAAAATCAATTTTCATATATTAATATTGTATACTGAAACTTTATTCACTTTTTACTTCTATTAGAAGTAAAAAAATTCTATTAGAAAAATCGATTAGATTTTGGTAGTCTCTAGGATTTTCTATATATAGCAGGTCATCTGCAAATAGTGACAATTTTATATATTCCTTACCAATTTGGATGCTCTTTATATCTTATATTCCTTTTCCTCCTTTTCTGTATCTAGCTAGGGCATACAGTACTATGTCGAATAAAAGTGGCAAGGAGGACATCCTCATCTTGTTCCTGATCTTAGAGGAAACACTTTTGAGTATTTCACCATTGAGTGTGATGTTGGTTCTAAGTTTTCATGTATGGCCTTTATTATGTTGAGGTTATGTTCTCCCTAAGCCCACTATATTGAAAGTTTTTATCATGAAGAGATGTTTTATTTTGTCAAAGTTTTTCCTGTATCTGTGAGATGAACATGTGAATGGTTTTTACCCATTTTTTTTGGTTAACAGGATGTATCGTATTGATTTGCAAATATCGAACCACCCTTGCATCCTTGGAATGAATTCCATTAGATCATGGTGAATGATTTTTTAATATGTTATTGAATGTTTCTTACTAATATTTTGTTGATGCATCTATGTTCATCAGAGATAATGGCCTGTTAGTTTTCTTTTCTTCACCCCCCCCCCCTTTTAGTTTAGTTTTGTTTTGTTGGCTGTTTTGTTTTGTTTTTAGTGTCTTTGATTTTGGCATCAGGGTAATGGTGGCCTTATGGAATTAAATTTCTAGTTTTTGGAATAGTTTGAAAAGAATACATTTTGTCTCTTCAAATGTTTGGTATAATTTACCTTTGAAGCTGTCTATTCCTGGTCTTTTGTTTGTTGGGAATTTTTTGATTACCAATTCAATTTTATTACTTCTCTGTACAAGTGTTCTATTTCTCTACATGGATACCCGAAAGAATAGCAATCTAGACAGAGAAAACTCCCTGTGCATAGTCCTAAAATGTACAGCCATCTACTCTTTTAAGGAATAAGAAGTACAGGGAGTGGTTGGAGTAAAGAAAAGGCTATAGAATAAAGTAGGATAGGGATCAGAGACTTAACTGGAAACCAGATCTTTAGGGACTATATAGGTTGTTGTGAGGACTTTGGCTTCTACTGAGTGAGTTGAGGAACGATGGCAGAATTTGGTCAGAGGAGTCCCAGAATCTGACTCACTCTAGCTTCAGTGCTTTGATGAGGATTAGGGGAATATGGATACAAGAAGACCAATTAGGATGCTATTTCCAGCGTCTAAGTGAGGGATGATGTTGACCTGGACCAAGGTTGTAGCAATAGAGGTAAAATTATATTTTGAGTAAATAGCTATTTTTATGTTTGAAAGATATGTGCAAAAGTTTTATTGATTGAAATGTATAAGAAAATGGTTTGAAAACACCAGAGTATTGCTGAAACCACTTATAGCATAAAAGATTATATGGAATACATTTTGGCTTTTTCTGCAATTCATCTCTTATTGGGTTTTCACCAATTTTCAACTGCCAACCCTCTATATTTTAGTATCAAACTAATTACAGCTCATTGAAAATCTTTTATGCAACACATTTCTTTGTGCCAGTCCTATGATATTATATGCCTCAGTGCATGCAATGCACATGGTTTCCACCTCCCTGAAGTTTATCCTCAAAGCTGGGAAAGAAGCAATACACACATACACAAACAGTTATTTAAACATTTATTTTAGATAAACCCTTTGAAAGAAGTTAATGGAGTGATGGTCAAATGTGTGCAAAGTCATGTGCAAAGGCACATCATGGGAGGCAATATCTATGTTGGGGCCTAAAATTTGAAAAGATGCTAGCTTTGCAAAGAACAGAAGGAAGGGATCCACAATTTACATAGAGCCAAGAGCATGCATAGTGGCCCTAATCAACATGCTAAAATTTATGCATGATTTTTCATGAATGATAATGCATAAGTGTATTTTATTATTCTGGTTTAAATTTGTACTTTAAACACTAACCATTTTGGTACCTATTGAGAGAGGGCTAAAGAACCACTAAACAATCTCTTGCCCATTAAAAATAATCTTAACAGTCACATTTGTCTCAGATCTTAACGAAGTAGTTATGTTCTCTACCTGAAATATTATATCTAGGATGCATTTTTAAAATTGGGAAAAGTTAAGGGCACCTGAGTGGCTCAGTCAGTTGAGCATCTGCTTTTGGCTCAGGTTATGATCCCAGGGCTCTGGGATCAAGCCCAAAGCCCCGTTTTGGTCTTTCTGTTCAGCAGGGTGTCTCTCTTTCTCTCACTCCTTTCGCCTGCCACTCCTCCATCTACTTGTACCCTCTCTCTCTGTCAAAAAAATAAATAAGGTCTTTTAAAAAATTGGGAAAAATTAACTATCAAAACTCAGAATTACTTCATATGAGATTGCCATAAATAAAGGCAAAATTATATATTTATGATCACAGGCTCAGAAGCTAACCAACCTGAGTGGAAAGCAAGATCTTCCCCTTATTAGCTGGATGATCTGGAACAAATTACTTAATTTCTAGGTGTCTCAACTTCCTCATCAGTGCAATGAGGGTTTTGTGAGCATTATTTACACCAAAGATATAGATGGAGTGAAAAGAAGGGCCACATGCACCCCAATGTTCAGAGCAGCAATGTCTACAATAGACAAACTGTGGAAAGAGCCAAGATGCCCTTCAACACATAAACAGATGAAGAAGATGTGGCCCATATTACAATGGAATATTACTCAGCCATCAGAAAGGAGGAATACCCAAATTTGCATCAACTTGGGTGGAATTGGAGGAGATTATGCTGAGTGAAATAAGTCAAGCAGAGAAAGTCAATTATCATATGGTTTCATTTATTTGTAGAACATAAGGAATAGCATGGAGGACATTAGGAGAAGGAAATGAAAAATGAAGAGGGGGGAGACAAACCATGAGAGACTACGGACTATGGAAAACAAACAGGGTTTTGGAGGGGAGGTGGGTGGAGGAATGCATTAGTTGGATGATGAGTATTAAGGAGAGCATGTATTGCATGGAGCTCTGGGGGTTATACACAAACAATGAATCAAAAACTAATGCTGCGCTGTATGGTGACTAACATAATAAAAAAAAAACATACATCTAAAATCTTATTATAGTGCATGGCATATAGAACATAATTCATAAGTGATTTTATAGCTCAGATTATTATTACATAACTCCATTTCTAATGAATTTCACTTTATTGAAGTAAACTTTATAACATGTGCAAGAGAACCCAATAAACAATTTTAGGATATTAACAGTTGGTATATGATAGTACAAAAAGTACTCCCTCTAGAGTTATCAAAATAATGCCACAGCCATAGCCATTGTTTGCTTTAGTTATTCAAGTTATCTTGATTTTTGGGAAATCCTAGCTATTTAGTGATAATTATTGAAGTTAATTAATAGAACATAATTCTATATAACCCATTAAACATGAAATGACTTTACCAAATATTTCTGGATCAATTAACAAGTAAGTCTCTAACACAAATAGATGCAGAGGTAAACCTATCTTTAGAAAAGTACTACGCAATATTATTTGTCTCATCCAAGGTGAAGAGACAATTTAAAAATGCCATTCTACATCTTACTCCACTTTCAAATTGTGACCTATATTTGGCAAATCAAAAAGAGTCTTGAACAAAAGTCATAGTCGACAAAAGTATGGTAAAGCAGGTCTTGTACATAACACTGCTTTGTTTAGTGCATTTAAACAAAAGCCCAGGGCCAAACGGCTTCCCGGGGGAATTCTACCAAACATTTAAAGAAGAACTAATTCCTATTCTCCTAAAACTGTTCCAAAAAATAGAAATGGAAGGAAAGCCTCCAAACTCATTTTATGAGGCCAGCATCACCTTGATCCCAAAACCAGACAAGGATCCCACCAAAAAAGAGAGCTATAGACCAATATCCTTGATGAACACAGATGCGAAAATACTCAACAAAATACTAGCCAATAGGATTCAACAGTACATTAAAAAGATTATTCACCACGACCAAGTGGGATTTATTCCAGGGCTGCAAGGTTGGTTCAACATCCGCAAATCAGTCAATGTGATACAACACATCAATAAAAGAAAGAACAAGAACCATATGATACTCTCAATAGATGCTGAAAAAGCATTTGACAAAGTACAGCATCCCTTCCTGATCAAAACTCTTCAAAGTGTAGGGATAGAGGGCACATACCTCAATATCATCAAAGCCATCTATGAAAAACCCACCGCAAATATCATTCTCAATGGAGAAAAACTGAAAGCTTTTCCGCTAAGGTCAGGAACACGGCAGGGATGTCCATTATCACCACTGCTATTCAACATCGTACTAGAGGTCCTAGCCTCAGCAATCAGACAACAAAAGGAAATTAAAGGCATCCAAATTGGCAAAGAAGAAGTCAAATTATCACTCTTTGCAGATGATATGATACTATATGTGGAAAACCCAAAAGACTCCACTCCAAAACTGCTAGAACTTATACAGGAATTCAGTAAAGTGTCAGGATATAAAATCAATGCACAGAAATCAGTTGCATTTCTCTACACCAACAGCAACACAGAAGAAAGGGAAATTAAGGAGTCAATCCCATTTACAATTGCACCCAAAACCATAAGATACCTAGGAATAAACCTAACCAAAGAGACACAGAATCTATACTCAGAAAACTACAAAGTACTCATGAAAGAAATTGAGGAAGACACAAAGAAATGGAAAAATGTTCCATGCTCCTGGATTGGAAGAATAAATATTGTGAAAATGTCGATGCTACCTAAAGCAATCTACACATTTAATGCAATTCCTATCAAAGTACCATCCATCTTTTTCAAAGAAATGGAACAAATAATTCTAAAATTTATATGGAACCAGAAAAGACCTCGAATAGCTAAAGGGATATTGAAAAAGAAAGCCAACGTTGGTGGCATCACAATCCCGGACTTCAAGCTCTATTACAAAGCTGTCATCATCAAGACAGCATGGTACTGGCACAAAAACAGACCCATAGATCAATGGAACAGAATAGAGAGCCCAGAAATAGACCCTCAACTCTATGGTCAACTAATCTTCGACAAAGCAGGAAAGAATGTCCAATGGAAAAAATACAGCCTCTTCAATAAATGGTGCTGGGAAAATTGGACAGCCACATGCAGAAAAATGAAATTGGACCATTTCCTTACACCACACACGAAAATAGACTCAAAATGGATGAAGGACCTCAATGTGCGAAAGGAATCCATCAAAATCCTTGAGGAGAACACGGGCAGCAACCTCTTCGACCTCAGCTGCAGCAACATCTTCCTAGGAACAACGCCAAAGGCAAGGGAAGCAAGGGCAAAAATGAACTATTGGGATTTCATCAAGATCAAAAGCTTTTGCACAGCAAAGGAAACAGTTAACAAAATCAAAAGACAACTGACAGAATGGGAGAAGATATTTGCAAACGACATATCAGATAAAGGACTAGTGTCCAGAATCTATAAAGAACTTAGCAAACTCAACACCCAAAGAACAAATAATCCAATCGAGAAATGGGCAGAGGACATGAACAGACATTTCTGCAAAGAAGACATCCAGATGGCCAACAGACACATGAAAAAGTGCTCCATATCACTCAGCATCAGGGAAATACAAATCAAAACCACAATGTGATATCACCTCACACCAGTCAGAATGGCTAAAATCAACAAGTCAGGAAATGACAGATACTGGCGAGGATGTGGAGAAAGGGGAACCCTCCTACACTGTTGGTGGGAATGCAAGCTGGTGCAACCTCTCTGGAAAACAGCATGGAGGTTCCTCAAAATGTTGAAAATAGAACTGCCCTATGACCCAGCAATTGCACTATTGGGTATTTACCCTAAAGATACAAACGTAGTGATCCAAAGGGGCACGTGTACTCGAATGTTTATAGCAGCAATGTCCACAATAGCCAAACTATGGAAAGAATCGAGATGTCCATCAACAGATGAATGGATCAAGAAGATGTGGTATATATACACAATGGAATACTATGCAGGTATCAAAAGAAATGAAATCTTGCCATTTGCGACAACATGGATGGAACTAGAGCGTATCATGCTTAGCGAACTAAGTCAAGCAGAGAAAGACAACTATCATATGATCTCCCTGATATGAGGAAGTGGTGATGCAACATGGGGGCTTAAGTGGGTAGGAGAAGAATAAATGAAAGAAGATGGGATTGGGAGGGAGACAAACCATAAGTGACTCTTAATCTCACAAAACAAACTGAGGGTTGCTGGGGGGAGGGGGTTTGGGAGAAGGGGGTGGTATTATGGACATTTGGGAGGGTATGTGTTTTGGTGAGTGCTGTGAAGTGTGTAAACCTGGTGATTCACAGACCTGTACCCCTGGGGATAAAAATATATGTTTATAAAAAATAAAAAAAATTATAAAAAAAATAAAAATAAAAAAAATAAAAAACAAAAACAGTTACTATGTGGAAAAAAAAAAATAAAGGATGGAGAGAGTTCTTAGAGCCAATAGTGGGCAAACCAGTCTCTTCTAGATTTTGGAATTGTTTTGAATAGCAATCTTTTAATGTACCTTGCAGTTTAAATAAATGGCATGTTTTTTAAGTAGTTTCACTTTAACATATTAGTTATGAAAAAATTTGTTAAAGGTTTTTTTTTTTTTTTAAAAGATTTATTTATTTATTAGACAGAGAGTGCAAGCATGAGCAGGGGAGCAACAGAAGGAGAGGGAGAGGCAGGCTCCCCCCTGAGCAAGGAGCTGGATGCCTGCCTGCTCAATGTTAAGACCTTGGGATCATGGCTTGAGTCAAAGGCAGATCCTTAACTGACTGATGGTGTCAAATCAAGTGTTTGGGGGGCAGTGAAACTGAAGTGTGGTATGAAGCTTGTCCTCAAAGATCCTTAAGTCTGTTAAGAGAGAAGAGGCATACCCATTGTTCAATAAAACGAAGACAGAGTTAGGTTTCATGAGAAATGCTTTAGGAATTCATAGGGGAGAGATTAACATTCCAACAAGGATTTAAAAGGGTTGAAATGTGAATGCCTTATAGGGAACAGACAGGTAGGTTAGAAGAAAAAACGGTCTAAATGGGAGATATAGGAATACATAATATATTCAACCAATATGCATTCTCCATACCCACGAAGAAATATGCTCTATTTTCTTAAACTGTAAGACTCTCTTACTTTATACACATTTTCAACTTCTGATACAAAGATAGACAAATTTAAAAACTGAAATCAACTAGAAAAATAAATTAAAAACTAAAAAATATTAGGCAAGAGTGACAATAATTGATAAAGAGGATTTGTCTTATTGTTAATAAGAGCACTGGGAAGGTGGAGGTAGTAGTGAATTAAAGAGGGCTGGTGCTAAGTTTCAGTCTTGGGAATGTTCCAGCTGATAGGTCAACAACTGATATTGTGGGCCTGGTAGTACCAGATCGTCTCACTTTCAAGAGAAGCTAGAATTCAAGCTTTGACTATAAAACATCACAATTTTTAAAAGTTGGATCTAGCTATTAAAACTTGAAAAAACAAATGTCTGAGCTACACAAACTGCATATGCTGGCTGAATTCAGCTATACAGTAGGAAGCAATGTGCAGCTGCTCCCTGAGGTAACGTTTTGTTACAATTTGAAAGAATGGTAGAAATTTTTACCTTGCTGATGATCATTTCTAAAAGTCTGTATTTGGCTTAGGTTCACAGTTAATACAATATAAGACAAGAACTGTCAGGATGGCACACATTTATATAATCTATTTCTTTCTTAAAACCCTTCTTTGCTGTGGAACTAAGAAAAAGCAGAGAATGACATGGATATTCTTGCAATGTGAGAATATATGATCCTAAATTTGTGTTCTAATCCCTTACCAAAAACATCAGTGCCCTCTGTAACAAATTTATGAATCAGTTAGTGGGTGTCTTTGCCTCCCAGAAAGAATTGCTGTGAGTTATTAGATATAAAACTTTGCCATTGCACAAAAGGTGATAAAACATTTACTTTCTAAACCAAGGGGTGGGGGTGTACTCACAACAAATTGAAGCATACTGAGATAGAGAATTATGAACTCTGTAAGCTGCATTATTTCCTTCCCAGACTTCTTTCCATAAGCCTTTGGTTAAAATCCCCCAAATAACTGATCAGATCAAAAATAAATCCAAGGGTTCTCCAGTAATCATTTCACATGTTTTCTCTTCCATAGTTTCATTTTTAAACACTCTTTGGTTGAGAATATCAATTTTTAGTATTTAAAGAAATCGGATTTTCTCATTCTCAAGAAACGTGGCAATAAGTGAAAACATAATTTTGAAATCTTTGCCTGGAAGGTCTAACTGACAGAAGGAAAAATTCTTTTCCACAATGTATTTTTTCTCAGGTGGCATTGTATTATGATTTCTTATTTAAAACTATCTTCCCAGGAACATTTTTCAAATGAGCCATCATCATAATTCTGTCTCAACGCCCAGCATCATTTTCAAATACTGACTGATACAAAATTTCAGGATGATTTTATTTAATTTGCTGGGTCTTGTTTTTTTTCCATTTCCTAAAAAAAATGTTTTTATTTTTTCCTCTTCCCCTTTGCCTTGTCTGCACTTTCGGTTTCCTCCCTTCTTGGAACTGGAGGGTGTTTCCTTCACTAAACCCTTTAACTAATAGATCCCTCCAGAGACCTCCCCCTTTTACCTCCAGCTCTCCTGGGGCTATATTTCATGGCAAAACCCTATTAGCTTATTTTGATGTTTTTATCTTTCTGTGATTAGGAACCAGTCCATGCAGCCAAAACAGACAGTTTTCCAAGGGCACTAAGTGGGTTTTCAGATCCTCTGTGAGGAGGAATGAGCTTCAATAAAACATTAGGCCGCTACCAAAGTTGACTGGCTTGAGCGATGTAACATCTTATGTGGTTCCTGCCTTTTACTGTAAGTTTACACTCCCATGAACATTAACTCTGCCCAGCTGTAGTGCTTTAAGTGAAGGTTTGCACGCAAATATGGCTTCCATGAAAGTTACCTCGGGGCTAAAGTACTTCCATCATGGACAAAATTAAGCGTCACACTAAGTCTCTAGTGGTTTAGTTGGCCTCAGATTCAGCTGTGGCTCATGTTTTATTAATGTAGTGAGATTGTCCTTTATTTTCAGCCTCCCACAGCAGGTGAGCTTGTCATATTCACTAAGAGAGAACGAGAGAAGATTGCCAACCACTTGTGCGAATTGTTTCCACAGCTCTTAATTTCTGTTGAGAGGCACGCAATATAAACAAAGTTTTACTTAACTGCTGGAACATTTGTCAAGGATTTGATACACACAAACCTCCATTTCTATGCTATACTATGAAAACCCTGCAGTGTCGTTCCTCTTAGTAACCCTGTGCATGCCAAGCAGAATCCCAGAATTAAGGTCTTTGAACACATCCTCTGGCTTTAGCTAGTGGAAGGAATCTCACTACACAGAAAACTAGATGGGTGGCCTGGAAATAAGTTAAAAATCACAGTCAGCTACAGTAGAGATGTTCTGGCCCTTCCTGAGGTTTAACTTTGCCGCAGCCAGTTCTTCTGTGGTGGATTTTATTCTTTTTTTTTTTTTTTTAAAGTTTCTAATGTGCTAGACAAATCTTCAAATTCTACTTTATTCTCAGTGCCCAATATATCCATGAATACAGAGATTATCTTTCTTGTGAACTAACAGAAATTAAAAATTGACAACAACTATGAGAACCCTTACTGTGTTTAATCCCTATTAGCATAAGCATTCCTCCTGTTCTTAAAAGTTACTGCAATTGCAACTTTTTTCTTGAATTTGAGAAGACCTGTAGTTTAAAAGAGCAGGGTTACAAACTGTACACTACAAGTAATGACAATATGCTGGTCAATGGCTTCTGTATATTAATCTAATTCTGTATATTAGTCTAATTACCTCGATAATAAGACGAGAAAATGAACCAGCTACCATCATTGCTTTTTTTTCTTTTTTCCTTTTTCTTGAAATTATAATACAGTAAAAGATTTTGATGAAAAACATACTCAGTTTGAATTTTTAAAATTAAACAGTAGGGACGCCTGGGTGGCTCAGTTGGCTAAGCATCTGGTTTC